>NW_022720008.1:493350-501530 GCF_011630105.1 Anneissia japonica | reverse complement strand
TGGCCCAATTTCCTCTAAAAATTGCACATTTTAGGGAGTTTTGATCAATTCCGACGAAATTAGAATTAAAAACACAAATTAATTTTTTTGCGCGCTTCGCGCTCATTTTTAAGGTTTTTTTTTTTTTTTTTTTT
Source organism: Anneissia japonica (assembly GCF_011630105.1). NCBI lineage: Eukaryota > Metazoa > Echinodermata > Crinoidea > Comatulida > Comatulidae > Anneissia > Anneissia japonica. The sequence goes on along the minus strand of NW_022720008.1, from coordinate 501,396 downwards.
TTTTAATTCAAACTTTTTTTTTTTTTTTTTAAGGGTTAGCCTACTAAGTTATTTGAACACATAGGTTTAATAGTCCCAAACTCAAGAAAGAAAATTTAAGATGGATCGTTTTACCTAAAAGAAGGGACTCAATGTGTAATGATGGTGAAAGAATATGTTTGTAATAAATAAAGCCATCGGTAATGAAAATGCTTATATTCAAATTCGAAAAAACGTGTGTGGCCATATATAACATAAGCCTTAAACCCCGCAAACAATTTGCGTGCATTTTGTAGGGTGAGAACGTATGCTTGTTCTCCTTTACCTTTTAAGTTAATTGAACACATAATAGTCCCAACTCAAATAGAAAGAACATTTAAGATTGTTTTACCTAAAAAGAAGGGCCTCAATGTGTATTGATGGTGAAAGAATATGTTTGTAATAAATAAAACCATGAATGAAAATACTTATATTTAGTTTAAAACACATGTGTGTGGCCTATATTATAAATAAGATAAGCACTATGTCGTATTGTTTTCTATATGAGGGAGGGGTGGGGTGGGCATGATAAATTACTAACCGGGAAAATTATTACCTTTCCCCCCTCTAACCCAAGACCCCTGTTACGCGCCTGCTGAGATTGGCATCCTTGTGGAGACTATCGTGCACTCAATAACTCTACAGTGCCAGACCGCTATGCAATACCATACATGCAAGATTTCATATCGACTTTACATAGCGCCACAATCTTCTCAAAAAATGATTTCTTGGAGCATATCATCAGATTCCTGCGGAACCTGCTGATATCCATAAAACAGCTAACTACGCCTTTCGGACTTTTCGAGTTTGTTCGCATACCATTCGGTCTACGGAACGCGGCACAAACTTTTCAGAGGTTCATTGACCAAGAAACTCGTGGACTTGATTTTTGCTATGCTTACATGGACGACCTTCTCGTCGCAAGCACAAATGCTGAGGAGCATGAAAAGGGTGTCCCGAAAGCTCAGACCTACGAAAGCTAAGACCTAAGACCTAAGATTACGAGATATCAGACCCAAAAAATTACGGTAAGTCCCTAACTAAGTATGCCAGGATTTTTAGACAATACCTTCATTTTCGAAAGCTAACATATATAGAACTGATTAATCAGGCCCGTGGGGGGGGGGGGGGTTCTGCGCATGAGGTCCACAGTCGAAGCCCCGGTGGGCCCGGCGAAACCCCCAAATCAAGAGGATTTTTGTGCTTTGTGTGTCTAAATAATGCTATAAAAGGAGACATGTTTGAAAATGTCTGTGTCAGGGTGGGTCTGCAGTGCATTAGTTAGGTTTGAGGACTTATTTGGGAATTTAACGAGGGGGATTTTCTAGTAAAGGGGGTTCTTTGGTCGTACCACATTCTGTTACAACTTTTAGCTTAGTTCCTGCCTTCTTTGTGTGGTGTTTCTGATTCTGCAGGAGCGTAGGGTGTTTTCAGCCTGGGGTGCGAAAATTTAGAATGAAGAAATATATCTCTATTTCAATAAAAAGTTAATGGTCATTTTTAGTACTTCAACCCACTTGAAATAATTTGCCACCAGCCTACGCTGACAATCTGTCAATGTTACAGTCGTCATCTTTTTCCAACCTTCAACGTTTTGTTCAACGTTCTTTATGTCTCTTTTTTCCTTAACTTCTACATAGATTTGTTTTTGTCATAATCTCCTTTTGGCCTTACAGTACACTGAACTCATATTTTCCTTTTATGGTTTTTTTTTATGTCCTCCATGTATACTTTTCATATTTTGATAATAATATTCTTTATGTTATGCATTTTAGGTCAAATATGGTATTGTATGGGCGATTTGGGTTCAGCATAGTTTTCACAATGATTTTATTGTCCTATCTCATTGATAACCTGTTTTTCCCAGCATGTTTTATCGATGTTATCTGAGAGTCATGACCTCTGACCAACCTTTTTTGTTCTTTAAGAGTTTATTTTTGTGTTTTACAAAGAAAATAAATGAAAAGAAGAAAAATCACCTAAGGACATGTTTGTTTGTTTCTAAAAAAACATGAGCTACTGTAAACTGGATAAATTCTTGAAACTGTTGCTTTTTATTCTGTGTTTGGATTTTATTTTTTGGGAGTGAATACACTTTTTTGAAATATTTTATACCGTCTAAGAATCTAGAAACCCTCAAAATTGAAATAATAACATTGAATTGCTCATTAAAAAATGTATAAACAAGTTATTAATTTCAAAATCTATAAACCATTTGCAATAAAAATTGTTTACCTGCCAATTTGCCTACACAGAGAATATAGACATGATATTACGAAAACCCACCTTTTGCCGCAATTTCTGATTTCACACAAGCACCCAAAATGTTTGAGAATCAGAACATTTTAAAAGGATTTTTGCATTGAAGATATACTGAAGAAAATGTCTGCAAAATATCGATCACTAAATCTAACTGATAGTATATTAAAAATTATTTTTAAAAATGTTGTCAAAAACTGTTGTATGCCATATATAGCCATGATGTGCCTATATATGGTCATGATGTGCCTATATATAGTCATGGTATGCCCATATATAGTCATGATGTGCCCATATATGGTAATGATGTGATACCATCATGACCATATTTAGGCATGTCACATGGTTTTCTTTTCAAATAAACAACTGAATTATTGAATATCATCAGTTTTACTTATAATTTTTTTTATTTATTTATTATTTTCTTTTATTATTATACATTTAATTTTCTAACAACAGTAGTTAAGTTAGTTATTTGAACCTGTTTACAGGCTTGTCTCCTAGGTTTCAGCATTAGTTTGTTTTTTTTTAAATAAATGTTATGTAAAATTAAGTTTTGTAATGTTAGCTCATTCATATGAAATATGAATAAACTTTGTTGCAGTCACTTATAAAATAGATGATAGATGTCTTTAAAATAGTCAAAAGCATTACAATAAGAAGGCAGTAAGTCCAATTAGGTGAACAAAGTAAGTTTAGTGACAAATGGCATACAGTATAGGGTGGGATATACCCGAGGAACTAAGGTAAATTATTGGACTTAATACTTTAATGTACAACTGCGAAGCTTACTAAATTATTTATCTTCTTTGTGACAGGTAACTCTGAGTTATGGTGACAAGGCAAAACATAAAAACATTATCAAACTGTTAGATGGTTATTTCAACGATGTTGAGGACCCAACACGGTAAGAGCTGTGTTTGTACTGAGTTATGAAACTTTAAAAGAAATTTAATTTTAAATCAAATCAAAACTAAAAACTATTTAGGACTTGCATACATTGAACAACCATTTTTAAAAATTATATCAACACTATCGTTTAGCAAAATTTTCATTCAACCCAAATTAAAAAAATGGTCTCCCCGATCTTAATTAGTCCAAAATATAGGTATAATAACCTTACAGTGATAAAAATGTTATTTTGTAGAACCAGAAGTACGTACTTATAACCATGTTTGAAAGTTCTTTCAACATTGTGTGAACGTTATTTTGTGACATACCTAACCTAACGTTCGCGAACATTATAAGAACGTTTTGTGTTTGCTGGGTTGTTGCCAAAGTCCAAGCCATTATCTAAAGCCACGTCCTAGCTGTCAAATTTTATTTGACAAAAAACTGTTGTATGGTCATATATAGTCATGATGTGCCTATATATGGTCATGATGTGATGTTATCAGGACCATATTTAGGGTGTGCTCAGTAGTATTGAATTCCAGTTAATATGAAAATAATGCACAAAATTGAGGAACCAATTATGTATAAATAAAACAATTTTTTGTTCTGGTAATTTACTTTTCTTAGGAAATTGTTTATGTATAAAGTAAACTTAGTTTGCTATTTACTTCCATTAATTTAATATGATTTTTTTCACATTTGAACATGCCCCATGAGCATCCCCTCTGGGTGCACCACTGCTAAATATATTTTTTTTCCCTCAAGAATGAGTATATGTTTGAAAAGGACAATTTTAAAGCTTTAAATAATATGATAACTCTATTATTTATTTTAGTTCAGTGTTTACGATTTTACCAGTTTAAATACATAAGGCCACAACTTTGAATTAAGCATATAGAAAAAGAATGAAATTCCAATCTATTTTCAATCACTACGCCTGGGTGACGCAGCAATTTTTTTTTTTTGGCCTTATCTTTTTAATTATCAGTGTCAGTGTATTTTCGTTGGCTCATATTTCAACCTTTTGTGACTGTTTACAATGAGTTGTAATTGCTGTCATGCAACAAGAGGCATCATATAGACATAATGTGCATTAATAAGAGATAGTGTATAACAAAAGAACACAAGACGGTCGTTTTTAATATTGTATGTTATCTCTACTTGGCTTTTTTACATAATTGATTTTTTCTGATGTGAAGTAAAAAAGATTCAAGATACAGTAGTAGAGATTTGTTATCAGTTAATGCAAATATGTCTTTATAAGGCTTGTTTTCTGATACTTATCAAAGTGTAGCAACAATTCACACTTCAATTGACAATGCCAGGCTTTTCATTCTCTTGCCTATTGGTATGCAACTCTCATAATGCAAATATATATATTTAACCTTTAATCCTCTGTATGTTAATTTACTAACGTGTTAATCTGTAATTTATTTTAGATGTAAGCGATTGTGCTTGTATCAAGTTTCCACAAGTATTAACAGCAAATTTTTAATCCCTGTTAAGAAGTTGCATTACAATATATTAAAAAGATTTAAACCAGAAATGAACTATGTTTTATTTTTTTTTTAGGCTGCTCTCACTACATTGTATGATTTTTCCCGATGAGGATGTATGCAAGCGGAAACGGCCATCATGAATATTTTTGCAATGACCAAAATGCATGAACTGTCCATGCAAATCTACTGATTGACAGTATGGTATGAGATGACCAGATGATGTAGTAACATGTTGCCAGGTGCAGTACTAAGGAGCCATGGTGTCTAAGCAGTGGGCTAGGTGTAGCTGACATGCAATGCAATGACCAAAATGCATGAACTGTCTATGCAAATTTACTGATTTACAATGTGGTACGAGATAACCAGTTGTGTATTAACATGTCGCCAGGTGCAGTGCTAAGGAGCCCGGTGTCTTAGCAGTGGGCTAGGTGTAGCTGACATGCCAGTGAGGTGATTTTCAGTACTTTCGAAGTTGCTTCTAATGGACCTTTCCACTTTGCCATGCCCCTTGGATATTATTTGCTAAGATACAACAGTGTTAAAACATGCAAACACTTGCATTTGTAGGACACAGACATGTTGTGATTGGTCAGTTGTTTAGTTTGATTGACACTTCAGAAAGGTCAATGCTTCCCACCTTGAAGAGAAAAAAATAGCCCAGAAGAAAATTTACCAGTCAATGTTGGTGTTGTTCTGCTGCTGTTAGTGATAGTTAGTGATACAAATACAGTATTATTGCAATTTTTGAAACTATGCAACCAACTGTACCAAACAACTTAAAGAATTTATACTGTAATGCATATAAAGTTAGTTCATGCTTCCGATATATAAATATAGTCAGTAATGTATTTAATACTGATGTTGCCTCTCTCGTGCCTCTCTATTTTCTGATAAAATAGCATTTTGAGAAAAAAAAGTATTTTTTAAATTGAGATTAGAACAGCCGACCCTCTGATTATCAGTCAGTTCCTCTACCACCTAGGGTTTAGTGCTATGCTTTTGTATTTTTTAATTACAACATGGTTATTTTTTATAAGGTATTACATAATATGCATTTTATGTTCAATCGTATGGTATTGCAGTTCATACAGGAGAAATTTAGGGCCTATTTTAAAATCTTACTATTTAAAAATGATTATTTAATTGTACTTCTATATAACCATCTTTGGGTGTAATATAACATCATCGCGCGCTGTGAGTACTGTTCCATTAGGCCATGTGTCTCTGTGACGGCAAGATGTGTAATTCGTAACGCTTGTTGCTAGGTGGAGTCCATTGTGGCTTTAATTATAGTGTGACATATGCATAATCTAGAGAGTGGTGCACTTGGGGCTATGCCTTTAGAGATACACCTTTTCTTAAACCATTAAATTAACAATAGCTTGGCGACATAATGCTGCCGTTAATTTATGCAAACATGTGTGGTGCGAATTGCAGGAGAACGGGGCAGTGATACAAGTTTTCTCAATTTGATTTTCATGTAAATTGTTGAGATTATTTTAGGATAGTTCATGGGTGAATTTTCTTATTTTCTTTTTTAGAAACTTTGAGATGATTTTTAATTGTGTAAGGCGCTTATAAAAGTCAATTTCCATTTCCATATATGGGCACATCACATACATTTGTTACATAAATTTGATAGTGTGGACTTAGCAATTGGAGTTGAAGTTTGAAAATATCAAATGTACACTTAAACTGAAACATGACATTGAAATAGAAAGAAAAGATAAACGATGTACTCAACAAGAAGTAAATTGGGTATAAAGGTCGAAAGAAAACATTTTTTACTAGAAATTGGCCTCAATTTATATCAGAAATTAGGAAAGTGGTTTATGTTGTTCTGAACTGTCTTTTCTTAACCCCTTTTAATTATTATTTTCCTTTAAACATCCTTTAACCTCTCATTTTCCCCATACTGTTCTACATTTAAACTTCCTATCTTATAACTTCAGGGTCACTAGTTGGCAGAATCCGCTTCAAGAAGATGTGATTTATTGGGCTTTTTTTAAATATTTTTATCACATTTAATGTAGACGAGATGCAGCTTGGTAGGTAAGATACTTGATTTCCAATTCCAGGGTCATGGGTTCAAATCCTGTGACTTCAGGGAGAAAATAGACTAGTCTTCCTTTATTCTGAATTTCTGGAAATTGTGTTAGTTGACATAGACTTTGACTTGTTTTCAGGAATGCAGGAGACTGCTAATTTCTTTGGGACTCCTGTGACTTTGAATCCTAGTAATGTTTACCCCTTCACCCTTCACTATTTAATCCAATTTTCTTCACCCTTTCTTCTTTAAGTCTTTCAACTTAACCCATTCCCTTTCATCCTGCTTTTTCTATTTTCACCAAAAATATCATTAAAATTGTTATTTCGGTTTGTTCAATAGACATGAATAAATTTCCTTGATGACAACTTATGTAATTAAGAAGTGGCATATTATTATTATTGTTATTTCAAATTACTTGTTATAAATATACATTTGTTAAGTAAGAAAAAGAAATATATAAACAAGATGACTATAATACTGTACCACCAGATAATTTATGGTGCAGTTATTTTCAAGCATTTATTTTAACTACATTTCCTTGGTTGTTTCATAACCAGGATTCATCTGAGAGCTAGGACGGATTGTTAAAATGGATCTGTAGTTGTTCATATACTATGCTGAAAATTGTATAGGAGGTGCGGGAGCAAAACCGTTTTTTTTTTTTTTCTCCTGTTACCAAAATTAACATATTTACCGTAAATCCCAATGCTTGCAGTTAAGCCTTCCTTACTATTTGTTATTCAAAGGGCATTCATCAGACTGAATAAAAATAACCCATAATCAATATTTTGTAATGAGTTTAGGCCTAGAATGGTGATATATTACATCAGACACCAAATTTAGACAACATCAGACACCAAATTTAGACAACTTTCATGTGCAAAATGTAAAAAAAATAGGGATAACTTTTCTTAACGAAAAAAAAAGACACTTTTTTAAAAAAGGCGCCCCTATTTTTTAGTAAGCTAGGGGCGGGTGCTGGAGGGAAAACAAATTTTATATTGTTTAAGCCTCATCAGTTAGCTGGCAATGTTTATGGAAGGGGTCACAATTTAGAAGAAGTCACTTCTGGAATGTCTGCTTTTCTAAACTTTATTTAGTTATATTTTGCTGTGCATCGTGATACCCATCAGCACTGAATTCTGTGAGACAATTGATCATACAGTAGAAATATGCAAATATTGTGAATTTGGAGGAGATAGGTTATTCTCCTAGATATTCTCGCCTGCTTTTACAACTGAAATATTAATCTGTGTACTCGCCATCATAATCCACCATTCAACCCTGCTCATAAATTGCTGGAAATTTATTTATATGTTTATACTG
>NW_022720008.1:489552-493080 GCF_011630105.1 Anneissia japonica | reverse complement strand
GGTTTGTGTTGTTTATTTTCTGCCGATTTTTACATAATTTTACAAATTAACATACTCTATCTGTTATGTCTTATTTATAATTTTATTGTTTTTGATATTTTACTGGGAACTACTTTTTTTTTGCTTTCAATTATAAAAATAATTATGAAAGAAACAAATTAATCCTCCATAGATTTTTAAAATTTTTTCTATATTCAAAATTCAACAAGATTCAAAATAACTTTTGTACAGTAATGTATGATTTAGAAGTAGTATTGTTTTTATATTATTAAATTATTATTATTATTATTATTGTTGTTATTATTATTATTATTATAGTAATTGTTAAAATACAATCGCCTTCTGTTGAGTGTTAATGCTTGCCTATTATTGAAATAAATTATTCTTGCGATTTTGATTTTGTGATGTTATTTAGTATAACAATTAATGTTATAATATGTTTATTAGTAATGTTTAATTATTAGGATTATTATTAATTAAAGTAAAATACAAAAAGTCAATGTAAATGAAAACTATCAAAATGTATCTGTAAACTCTGTTAGAAGTGCGAGTGTTGTTTATATTTAGTGAAATACAATTCAATATGGTCTAATATCTGATGTTTTAAAGGGGTAAAAAAAAACAAATGTAAAGGAGTAAAAACAAATTTTGAATAATGAAGTTATATTTTAAGATAATCTGCGTTTGCTATGCTAATTAACATTTTCTTTGTATATTTAAAATTGTCTTCAATTGGAAAATAAAACAGAGAAAATATTTCCTTCTCAATTAATACAGATCTCCCTCCAATTAAAGACCACCTGGAATTAATGACCACTCTTCTGCGGTCCAAATTAACAAATGTTTTTTTTTAAATTTTTAATATTCTGGAGACCAAAGCTGGTAAAGACCATGGAAACCCCAGTCCCAAAAGCAGTCTTTAATTGGAGGGAGACCTGAATATGCATATTTTTCTGAGGCAATTATTTTAATGTTGTTTGTACAGTGTATCCAGTCTGTAAAACAATGAAAATTGAATTAATCTTTTTTACTTTGGAAGTAACTTACAGAAGCCTGTTTACCTTCCTTGCATATAAAAAAGTACATTATTGTACTGTATGTATCTGTTGGGAAATTGGCAAAAGAGATTACTTGTTTTACTTAGTCTGTATATGTTTGATGTGTTGCCTGTTTCAAGTTGTATATGTAAATAAAATGACCAATTTATTTGGAAAAACAACATTAAAAAGGAGTACCTGTAATTTATTTGTATTGTGTTCATAAGTCTGGAATATAAATCGTTTTGTACAGTAATGTATGATGGTGTTGCAAATAGAGTACGTAAGTTCTAGTATACAAGTCGGAGACCAACTTTAATGCCACGCCTCCTAGAAACTTTATTGGACGTATGAAGAGACGTTTCGAAGTGTCAATTACAATAAATAACCAATCGGATATCTGCACTGCAAACGATACGCATCGTTGGCTATGTTGTATTTGATCAACCAATCACAGATCGTGTCACTTTATCAATTTCCCTTACTGAGTGCCAGGTACTGTTCACAAGAACTAAAGCTCTGTATATTTTCAGTCGGTCGCTGGATTCCTTGCGTGCGAGCGTGCTGGAGATGAGGTTACAGAAGGGCTAGAAGCATGCGAATTACTATTAAGAAAGTACTTGCCTATATTTGTTCAGTATGTATCGTAGATTCTGTTATTTTATGCATTTATGTGTCTACAAATCGTGACGCTCAAACGGGGGTCTTCCATTCGGCTTCGCGTAACATCGACCTTGTCGATTTGAATCAACATGATAGACCGTACTTTATGAATGAACCGCACTTTGAGCGACTTATAAAGGAGTACAGAAGCCAGGAGGAAGAACCAAGGCGAGTTTTATTTGCGGACGATAGACCTAATATTATTAGTGACGAACAATTAAGCAATAATAGCCAAACATATCAGCAAAATGCACCGTCGGATAAAGTAAATTTAGATCCACGATGGTTCGAAAACGCAAAACAAGGAAACGAATCTGGGGTTAAAACGAATTACAAAGGTGATTTACAACCCCTTGGTAATAAACGCACAGCATTAAAAGCACAATCCTTCTCTCATGCTAAAGGAATTAATAATACGCCTACATTAGTAAGAACTAATCAAAATGTAGATAAAACTGAATTGAAACTTGTGGACAATCAAGCCTCTAAGAACTCAGCGTTCGAAATCGCAGACCTTGGAGGCAAAATACCACTGGAAGAAATGAGTGCCTCGGGTAAGTTTGACGAATTTTTTTTTGTACAGATTTACTAATCCGATGCTTATGGAAGGGTAGGGGATGAATTTAGAGACCTTTATAGCATGAAATATTAAAGTACTATTAAATTTCAGAAATTTCCTAAAATTGTTGCTGTAATGATTTATCTTTAGAAAACAAGATCATACTTAAGCATATACTTGCAGCGAAGGAACGTCAAAATCAACCTGTTTATGTGAATTACGTAAAACTAAAAAACGATGGGGTACAACCTGTTCAAGTTGAGCAGAATTCCTTGGAATTAAAGCGTGAAAAGCGGGATGATATTGTTCCAATAGATGGAAATTCCCTTTCCCAATCACCTGCAGAAGTTGCCGCTATGCAGAATTTAGATGATGTCTTCCTCGCTGTGAAAACAACCAAGAAATTTCATCATAGTCGACTTCAGGTCTTACTGGATACATGGGTGTCTATTGTTCCAAATCTGGTATGTACTTCCTAGGCCTGTAAAGCCCTATGCAGACTATCAAATTTTTATTTGACAAAAACATGTGCCTAATAATATAGTGCACCATGCAGTGGTGGATCCAGTGGGGGGGGGGGGAGGGGGGGGAAGGGGAATGAGGGCCCGTGCCCCCTCCCCCCGTCAGTCAAGCCGAAAAATAAAAAAGAGGGAGAAAATTTTAGCTAAAGAGAGGAAATAGGAAATGCAGGGAGTGCACCCATGAGTTTAGTGGTGTTCTAGCAGTGGGTGAAAGGAGAGCTCAATTATTTAACACTTATTTACCCCAGCCATGGTGGGGCTGAGTTTCTCCCCCTCCCACCCCATCAGAAATTCTCTGGATCTGCCCCTGATCATATATGGGCATACAACAGTTTTTTATCAAATGAAATTTGAGAGTCTCAACAGGGCTTAAATAGGAGTCATCCATTTGTTCATTATTGTTAAGAAATAAATTTTTTTAAGACACCCCACTACCCCCCCCCCCTTACTAGGGGAATTCCATGAACTCCCATTGTCCAATGCGACTTCAGCTTGTTGGAGTAAAAAGAAATTGCCAATCTAAGTTAAAGCGAGGCTCCGAAGGGGAAAAAACTGATATGTTGTACATTAAATTGCCTAACAAATATGGTAACTAAAAAGATGTGTTTTGATTAAAAAAAGGATAGGGCTCCAAAAAAAAATAGAATCTTGTGTTGGCCACGTTTTGTGAAAATAAAAAAAATGGGTAGGTCGGTATGAAAAGTAATGTGCTTATTCTTAAAAAGTAGAAAATGCACACAAATGCAAC
>NW_022720008.1:469327-489399 GCF_011630105.1 Anneissia japonica | reverse complement strand
TCTAAGTTAATGGTAACTAAAAAGATGTGTTTTGATTAAAAAAAGGATAGGGCTCCAAAAAAAATAGAATCTTGTGTTGGCCACGTTTTGTGAAAATAAAAAAAATGGGTAGGTCGGTATGAAAAGTAATGTGCTTATTCTTAAAAAGTAGAAAATGCACACAAATGCAACAAAGACCATTTTAAAATTTATATTGAAAGCAAAATGATAGCATAACACTGTCGCATCACCTTCGTTCAGCAAGATAGACCTATTCCAGCCTTGTTAGCTCATTAAAAAGATATTTTTCGTTGTAGTAAAAAAAATAAAATAAAATGCCGAACCTAAATTTCGTAGATTTTTGGGTCATTTGGGCGTGGCCAACACAATATTGTTTTTTATTTGGCCTTGTTGCCATCCAGTCCTAGTGACGGATTTGTTTTTCGATAAGTTCTAAAAATTTAATAGAACAAATTAACAATGAAAAAAAGCCATCTTTATTAGGCCTATATATATCACTATAATAGCTACCATCCTGTACCTGGTTAGTCAAATGATCTTCGATGAGAATAAAATAAATACAATATGTTCACAAGAACTGAGTTGAGCAATGTTTTTAGAATCAATAAATGATAAAGATCTTTTCTTTTCAATTGAACAACTTGTCACTGTTTATTTTGGATCCATTTCCGAAGCCTTTCAACTCCTTTGTTCTTTGATTCTTTGAATACAACCATCCAACTATATTTTACCTGCTGAATCACTGAGTTGGAATTTCAAAGACAGTAATTATAACCTAGATAAACAGCAACCTGTTTTTACAAAGGCGTTATCTAATCACTATTACTATCTTACATGTATTTCACAATTTCAATAATTTTACCACAGATCTCAAACATTTTAAATGTTTAGTAAAAATATTAATAATATTTGGATCTTAGTGTATCTCCTTGGGTAAATTGTATAGATAACTAAAACATATATATTATGTATCAACTACCCCACCCATAATCTCCACCCATGTATATATACAGAATATTAATCATTATGTTCAAATTAGTCATAAACCTGATAAATTTTTCTGCTAATTTTGCCAGCTGTTCTGAGCATTATGCTTCACTGTAATCTACTTTCTATGAATCATCGACTGACTCAGTCGCTAATCAATAGAGGGAGTCCCCATAATTGTATACAGTAACGCATGAATGAGTTAGTAGGTGAAAACAAAAGAGTGCAGTGTTGTAGCAATGAGTGGCAAAGCATTTAGAGTGTGTGCTCTCTGCATATGCTTTTGTTACCATAGCTGGAAAAGGTTTTTGACATGTATGGTGGTTGAATGAACCATTAGCTAACTTGTTTTGATTAGGTTTGTTTATTGATTAATTGATAATGAGATAAACACAAAGAAAATTAGAACAATGAGGATGATTTTGTAGTTAATGTAAAAACAAGCAAACCATTAAACGTAGGCTAGTTTGATTCGATAAACAACAGAAATGAAAGAAGTATCTTCATTCATAACAAATAAAGATAATTTGTTCATTTTATATTTCGTCTATAATTATCAAACTAAAATCTAATTTACCAAATAATAACAAATTAGTTTGTTTCATATCTTTCCATAATTATCAGTTTTTTCCCATTTGAAATTAATATTGTACATTATGTTAATATTAATTATTCTAAAGAACTTTTTCCTTTAGCTTTTTTTAGAATTTTGTCCAAAAAAATAATGATGCTATTGATATAAATAATGACATAAAAGTTTCTGTTTTTATTATTTTTTTTTTTGCAGGTTTACTTTTTTACGGATGCAGATGATGAAGAATTCCAACAAAAAACCAGTAAGTTTTCAACAAGGCGTGAAGAATGTAACTGCAAATTTTCAATATTTATTCATCTTTTTGAGAAAAATATTATTGCAGGAAATAAAAATATGAATGTTGGATTTAAATGATTCTTTTACTATTTTATAGCTCTTATTTTACTGTTTGACCCTGTATTAATAACTAAAAATCAAGGAGTGACTTGTTTGACTTGTCTTTGCCACAATTATAATTGGGTGATCATTCATGGTTTAGTAGGTCTAAACAAGAAATTTAGACAAAATAATTCACTTTGGAGGAAATAAAGTTTTAAAAATATTGTACACCATTATATTCCAGTTTTTGGAATTCGTTTTCTACAATAAAATATGTGTTTTGTTCGTTTCTGAATTGTATCAATAAAAAATATTTTGAGAAGAACTATACAAATTTTGAATTAAATCTAGGTTTATGTATTCGGTAAATAGCTCAGTTTTTCAGAGAGTTGGCATATCTAGGTCACTACCACGGTATGAATCCTTGAAAAAGTCCCTTTTATTGTAAGAATTAAATACACAGTAAACATTGTTTACTCCCACAAAAGTTCAGTAATTGTATACAACGCAGTAGTAAAGATGTATTATTGAAACCACTTGAGGTCTTTTTTTCCGGATCGTAAATTTGTGTTTGTTAACCAAATTGACATGCGTAGAACTTAATGCAATATGGGACCTGACCGTTCGATTTCATCAAGAACATTAATCTTTGTGTTTGACATTTCAGGACTGCAAGATAAAGTAAAATCAAATCGATTCCATGTTAAAAAATAAAATATATATTAAAAGAATTATAACAACAATGTTCCCACATCAAAATAAGATCATTTAACCCAGGGGCGGATACAGAGAAGAACCTGGGTAAGGGTCATGCATTGTACAAAGCACTGATCAAGCCCAGGGTGGGGAGGTTTTTGTGGCATAGTTGATTGTAAAATAAAATCAATACAAGCACACAAACTACAACTTTATACAGGTATCATGCAGCGCATTTTCTCTTCCCTCTCCCCTCCTTCTTCTTCCTCTTCTTTCGGGAATCTCCCTAGGCTATGCCCTCCCCAGTGTTTGGGTGCAATTGTTTATTTGTGTCCAAATGTGTGGTGCCATTTTATGTACAATAGATGATGTAAGAATGCCACAAAGGCCTCAAATACTAATTGTCGCGTTTTTTTAATACTATAGGTCTATAGCAATAATAATAATATGATAATTCTTTTCGGAAATTTGGGTTGGGCCCCTGGGGACTCCAGCAGCCGCAGTTCGGTGGCAACCGACTCAACTGCAACTATAATGAAGACATGCAGATACAAATATAGTCCTTAACCCACCAAACTCTCAATATGAGGGTTATTCGAGAGCCAAGTAATCAGACGCCAGTTAAAACCTAATGCTGGCCAGGTTTGAATCAGGGTCTTCAGTTCAAGAAACAGAAACAACCTCTCAGCTAGGCAAAGTTATGTTGTGAGGTTATGGTTCTTGAAGCATGATAGCTTTGGTCGTAGACCCCAAATGTGAGAGTCTTGCGTCCAGTGCGTTAGACTTGGTAGGTTTGATATATTGGGTATTACCGTCTTACCTGTTGAACCAACAAGTACGAAGTTTCTCTACCTGTAGTACCGTTAGAGTTCATATACCTTTTAATTTGTTTATCAAAACTTAGATATATAGTGATGTTATAAATATGCAGCTCTCTTTGCTTTTCTGATCAGTCATTCTGTCAAATCTAATTAAAGGCATTGGTCTATAACAAATCAACTGGTAACTGCATTTATCCAAAGGCTTATAAAAGAATCCTATTATACAATTCAAAAGCCATTGTATTAACAAAAACAGTAAAAGCAACTGTTTAATTTTATTGATATACTTAAACTCAGACATTTTTGTTAATGGAATAATTGTTGACTCTATGCATCAGGACTTTTTTTAGCTTCCACTTTCATGTGTACCGCCAATTATAAATTTACCAAAAACATTTTGTGACAGACAATGATTAGTCTGTTACTGCTATATATGCTTTATTTTAAAAATAATCTACTTTAAACAATTTCATTAAAAACTGTTCTTATAGGGAGGTGTCAGTGTTTGAATACTTAATTGAAAGTTTGTTTGATCTGCAAAGATATGATCTTTTGTGTGATTAGATTTTCAGTAGATAATTAGAATTAGAGTTGCAGTAGTTGAAGATATCTCTAAAAAGGGCTAAGCTTCTAAAGGGAAGGTATTGATTTTATATCTTTTCCTCTTTCTGTTATTGTGCAAACTTTGAAAGTGGTGGCTGCATAAATTTGCAATTGGAGGGTGGGTGGTTGGGGAGGGCTTCAATCATGCAGCTGTACCCTGGTCAGGGTCCCAGTGTAAAACATCTGGATTAGTGTCAAAGGGTAAGATTTTATGGTTTGATATTGTAAAAATTTCTCTTAGTCCAAAAGGTTAGGAACTGCAATCACTTAACTTAGGCATTTATTATTATTCAGGTTTACCTCATATCTAATCTTCCCTCTAATACCTTAATTTTGAACAAACATTTGACATTCCCTACTCTGGAAGATGTAACTATATGTTGCAAAGACAAGGCAAACCAGTCACTCGTTGCAAAAATCGATTTTTAGTTACTAAATGGTAAAACAGTAAAATGAGAGCTATAAAATGGTAAAAATTCTGAAATTTCATTATGAAGTTGCAGGAGTTTAAACATACAGCTGGGGCACCAGGCTTTTGTCATGGTGATTTTGTTGCTTTTGGGGCCCCAAGACACTTGTCTAAATAAATAAATTAATGAAATGAAATGAAAGAACAACATTTGAAAAATCATCCCTCAAAGTTTACGATTTTGGCATTTCTTATAGACAGAAACCAACACCAAATAGTTAAAAATTGTTGTTTTAACATTGAAAATGGGGAAAATAACAGCATACTGTAGCATGATATATAGTTAAGTGCAATGAAATAGATTTCCAAAATGTTGACATTCTAGCGTTTTGGCCATTATCTCCGAAACAGGATTTGCAACGAGTGACTGGTTTGGCTTGTCTTTGCCACATATATATTTTACATCCTTTAACAAATCACTTGATACTTTCTCGTTTATACTTAACTTTTTTTTTGTTTTTCAGATGGCCACATGATAAATACAAAGTGTCGATCTTTACATGTTAGGTTGGTGTCTTCTTTAAAAATATTTCTCTATTATATTTATAGTAATGTTTAGCCTCTTTGTATCAATTCATTATCTATGCACAGTGTGGAAATTAATAGAAAGACCAACACAGAACTGATATTGTAGACAGAAATGCAGACATACATAGATACATACATGCATAGACAGACAGATATACAAACAGATAAACATGAAAGCTGGCAGAATGATAATATACAGTATAAACCAATGTTTATTTTCTTTTTTAGATCTGCACTCTGTTGCAAGATGGCGGTCATGTTTGATCACTTCATGGCGTCAAATAAAAGGTAACAAAATTTGATTGGTGTTTCATTTTTTGTGTTGGTGGTGTTATCATTTTTCACTAATTTGTGTGTATACCATTTGCGTGTTGTATACTTAATTTTATATTGAATTTGGCTATCTTTTTATCTTAATATTTTAAATAACGAAACTCATAGACTAGAAATGAATTAAGTGGAATAAAAAGGTGTGAGAGATAATAAAGTGATAAGTGAAGTAGGAAGCAAGTAGGAATGATAAAGAAACTGTTCGTCTGTGCAATGTGAATTGATGAACTATGCCCTCATCTTTCTACTCAAGTTGCTGCTATTGTCTCGCACTTCTTTGTTTCCAGTCAGTAGAGTTCTGCGGCAATATCCTTTGTTACTACATAACTATCAATGCAGTCATTACGGCCAAATGACTCAGCACAAGCCATAAATTTTTCTACAGCTTTTTTTATCTGGCATCTCTATTCAATTTTTACGATATTTTATTTTGATTTGTACCTTGTCACGTAGTCGTAACAACCACATTCGTAACTGCTTAACTAGAGTATGTCACATGCTAACCTGACACTCTAAAAACTCTTCAAGCATTCATGTGAAATGTTGTTAAGCTCTGTCCCATACTATCAAATTTTATGTGACAAATAAATGTAATATGTCCATGGTTTGGTGTAATATGACATCATTTTGCCTACACATGGGCACATCACACAAATCTGTCACATAAAAGTACTATCAAACTTTGTGACAAGTGTGATACACTCATATTTGTATGTAATAATGACATTATTATGCCTGCTGTACATTTGGGCACATCACAATGTTATAGTGTGGACAGAGCACTATCAAATTTTTTGTGACAAATAAATGTGATGCACTCAATATTTGGGTGTAATATGACATCATTATGGCTACATATGTGTACATTGCAACAATTTGAAACATAAAATTTGATTGTGTGTACAGAGTATTATAAGAGTACTTCACTGACATCAAACATTTTACCCTTCAGCTGGTTTTGTCACGTTGATGATGACAACTACCTCAACATTGTAGAATTGGGGAAATTACTTGATTTGTATCAGCCTCATCAGCAAGATATTTATCTGGGACGCTCAAGTACACTGAGGCCAATTGAAGCATACAAAACACAGACACCTTCGGTACGTACAGTTTTATATGGACGGGCATTTTGTCGAGGAGCACTGCTTTAAAGAAATTATTATTATTATTATTATTATTATTACTGTACAGTTGTTATTATTATCATCAACATCAACATTGTATCAGTATATCTAAAACCAATCATAACTAGTAGTGCAATGGCATCTGTTCATAAGTAAATATATAAAAATGATATCAACATGTCATAATTGATATCTAATTTGTTGGCTCATGTATTCAACAGATAGAGATGTAATATATTTTATTGCCCATATATATATCTGTCTCTTATACACATCTAGATGTGTATAAGAGACAGGGTGGGCTTGATTCCTCAAAATATGGAGATTTAAAAAGGTTCAACTCTTTTCCCTTTATACCCTCTTGAACAATGGTTCAGACAAGTTTTTGTCTCAAGTAGAAATGTATATGTTGACATAATAGACATATATTTCTGTCTTTATCATTAGATAAAGCACCAGTTTTGGTTTGGTACCGGAGGTGCAGGTGTTTGCGTAAGCCGAGCGCTGGCTAAAAAGATGGTACCGTACACCAGGTGAGAGTTAAAGTAACAATAAAGAAGTTAAGATGTGCTTAATAGTCTAGGACCTGGCTAAAATTTGTATGCACTTAATTTAAGCGAGAATAACTCAACTGCTATAGACTAATATGTGTTTACATTTATTTAAAAAAAAAAAAAAAAAAAAAAAAAGCCCTTGTTTGCAATGTTCAGGTTGTCTGGCCTACAGTTTTAAAGTAGTGCTTTCCCCTATTGTTATACATATTTAAGCTAATTTGTATATGAACAGGACATGCGACCACAGTGTGACTTCTAAAATTGTATCCTCTCATCATAAAGTGTTGATATATAGGAGGTAAAAACCCATGTTTGCAATGTTCACATTGTCTAGCCAGACTACTGTTTACAGTAGCACTTCCAATAAGAAAGGGAGCGTGTGTTTAAAGTGAGATTTCTAACATTTGATGCCCTCTTCATATGTGTTTTTTTTATAAAAGAAAAACAGTGTTTGCATTATGTTCATATTGTCTAGCCTACTGTTAAATTAACACTTCCAATCAAAAAGGGGTCATGACCATTTTAAAAAGGGTGTGATCATTTTCAAAGAAGGTTTTGGCACACATACTATGTTGTTCTCATATTAGTCTATAACAGTTACTTAGATATTCTCTCCTAAATTAAGTGCATAAAAACATTAGCCAGGTCCTCTATTATAGACAATGTCAATGTATAATAAGTTTTCACATGACACTCTTCTGCGTTTTTTATTGAGAATATTTAATTTTAATAATTGTTTGCAGTAGCAATATTATGTAGAATACCTTAAAATAAAGGTTTGTCCGCACTATCAAATTTTATGTGACAAATTTGTGTCATGTGGACATATATTGTCACGATGATGTCCTATTACATCCAAATATGGGCATACCACAGTTTTTTGTCATAGAGCT
The DNA here is from genome assembly GCF_011630105.1 of Anneissia japonica. Taxonomy (NCBI): domain Eukaryota; kingdom Metazoa; phylum Echinodermata; class Crinoidea; order Comatulida; family Comatulidae; genus Anneissia; species Anneissia japonica. The sequence continues at coordinate 481,478 of NW_022720008.1, read as the reverse complement.
TAACATGCAGTGTAAAATAATATTCTAATAATCAGTGGCGGCACCAGTGGGCAGGTCAAGCCCCCCACCCATCGGACAGAGCTCGTTGGGTAGTCGGACTAAAAAAAAATAGGCCCACACCAAGCCAACACATGCCTGTCACAGTCTGAGAATGTCATTTCTGGCCATCCAGAAGTTCATCTCCTTTAAAAAATCTCATTTGGGAGGGGGAACACCCTCTAAAACCCTTCCCCTAACTTGGGCCTACGAGCTCAAGTCCCCCCTGTCAGACAGCTCAGCCCCCCAGAAAATATATCCTAGAGCCGCCACTGCTAATAATGCATGAAGTAAATAATATAAAATCATTTTTAAAATTTACTATAAAATGTGACATAATTTTTTGTTCTAGGTATTGTTATAATATTTCTTTTAATCTTGCAAATATTCATGATTGCTCATTTAAAATGATAAAAATGTTGTCTTCCAAATGAATCAGAAATTCAAAAATTTAATTTATATTGTTTAAGATTATGCACATCACATAGACAGTAACAATAATAGTTTATTAACTCTCAACATGTACTGCAAGTAACTTTGATAAAAACTAAAAACTTAAGAAAAGAAATACAGTGAATCAAATAATGTAATTCAATTCAAATAACTTTTATTCCAATTATCAACATAAACAATACAGTTATCAGCAAAAAAATACAGTGGCAGCAAATAAAATGAAAATGTTACAAATGAAAGGAAGCAAAAAAAAATGCTTTAAATAAGTAACCTTGCAAACAAATAAAACAAAACAAAAATAAAAATAATGATAATGTAATGGCATAAGTCTATACTTACATGAAAAGTATAAACTGTATTCTAAAGAAATACAATTCTTGACAGATGGGCAATTTCACATTAGAATTTTACTGATATTTCTAAAATTATTCTGGTGTCTTATTAATAATCAATTTCATTTCTTATAATAATTGTCATATATTTACATTACTGCGGAAGCCATCTGCAATTTTTGCTTTTGCTTGGCTTGAAAATTTGCAATTATTGATATAATGTTAATAATACGTATGCATGGTAGCAGAATTACAGAAAAAAACCCCTCATTTTTTTCATTATACATATAATTTCAAATAATGTAATGGCTTAAGTCTATACATGAAAAATTGTAAACTGCATTCTAAACCAATACAATTCTCGACAGATGGGCAATTTCACATTAGCAGAATAAGAATTTTACTATTTCCAAATTTATTCTGGTGTCTTATTAATAATCAATTTTATTTCTTACAATAATTGTCATATTTACATGACTATGGAACCCATCTGTAATTTCCACTTATGATGTTTGGCTTGAGCATTTGCAATTATTGATATAATGTTAATAATACATATGTATGGTAGGTAGCAGAAGGCAGAAAAAAGCCCCTAATTTTTTTCACTATACATTTCATTTATGAAAGTAAGGCGATACTTTTTTCATTTCTTGTTTCGCATGCTTATTTTGTTTAAAATCATCGGAGGAGGGCAGAATAAAAATAAAAATAAAACTTTGTTTTCTTATTTAGGAAATAGTTTTGCTAAAACATCCAGACGGTGGAGGAAATCAAAATATAATTTTATTGGCGAATGTAAAATGGGATGGTTAAATGCTTCAGATTTATATAATTAGGAAGAAATATACATCTTATCTTTGGCCATTTCAAGGCAGCGGAGGGCGTAATAAAAAAAAATTTTTAACTTTTATTTTTTTCTGAAATTTCCATTTTTCGTTGCGGCAGGTGCGCTAATTGGCAAAAAATATAATTAAATTTTTATTTGAAACCATCAATATTTGTGGGTTTGTTAAACAAGGTATAAAAAAAGTCTTGCCTTTTAAATGTATATGATAGTGTATAGTCTCATGGCTATTTCACATTCTCAATGAATGAATCCGAGAGGGATGCAATCAGTGTAACTTCAGCTCCTAAATAACATTTATATTTTTGATGGAAATGATCTAAAAATTACATCATAAATTCAATTAGAAAAACATTTTTAATGTGAGAATGTCATTTCCTAACACCAAGAAGTGCATGGCATATCCTAGTTTTCTCCTAATCAGGGCACATCATAAAAACAATTAAATAATTATCATTTAAAATTTCCAGGTATCTAGAGATGCCATATTTTTTTTAATGTTCTAGAGGTATGGCCCAACCATGATGATTTGTTGGGACTGAGAGGTAAACAACTTGAACTTGAGTCACATTAGAAAGACAATTAGAAAAAGATTTGTAAACTCTGCCTACACTTTCAGATTTATTGTGATATATTGTCATGATGATGTCACATCATGTTATTATTACATACAATTATGGGGACATCACATTTATTTGTCACATAAAATTTGATAGTGTGTGAGTTCCATTTCCAGGCATCTGCACTGTATGTGCCATATTCTTAAAATTTGCTCATAAACCCTAGTTGGTCTGAGGTTGTTGAGAACTGTCACGTACCACCTCTGATGCAATCTTGCATCTAATAAAATTTGACATTACAATAAGGGACAGGGCACTATCATACCGTCTTCTATTGACTCTCTTAATACTACAATGGTATACGTTAAAGGTGACAAGTGTTAAGTATATATCATTAATTACAAAGCCTCCTTACCTTGTGTTGACCCTGTCAACAGGCCCTCCATGTCCTGTTTACATTTGACTTATCACTAATCTCTTTTGCTGTGGTTTGTTGTATTTCAGTGGAGGTATGATGCTGTTGACTTGCGAGAGCATACGAATGCCAGATGATGTCACCATAGGGTATATAAACGGTGAGGATGTCAGTTACATTTTACTCTCACTCTTTCGTGCCCACTCAATGTCGAAGTATTATATTAAGGGGAACTTGCTAGTAAGCCCATGGAAAAATAACTTGTACCCCACCCCAGCAACCTTCACTGAAAATTTGTTAAGCGAATAATTCACAATGCAGTTAAACATCTCCTAATACTATATATTTCCTCAGTTTCACTTCCACCTCGCATCACAACCCAGTGGTGCATCTACAATTCTAGAAATGGGGGTGCTGATGGATGCACACGAAGGTTAACTGGGGGGGGGTCTCGATGATAAGTCAAGGGCCGCTAATTCGCAAAATAAGGTGATTTTAGGTGATTTTTAACTACTTGACCGTGATTTTTGTGTGGGGCGCGAATGGGGAGCATGAGTATTTTTTGGAAGGCCGTGGCTTTTTACACATACTAACAAGTTGGGAAAACAAATGAACAAATTGCAAACAAAATAATATTACTCGCCATAATATATGATATATAAAGAAGAAAGAAAGAAAGGAAGTTTATGTGTATGTTAATTAGTAAGGAATATTTAATTCAGCCATATTCTTATTTTATATTAGGGCTGTTTAAAATTATACTACAACCGTATATCTATACACATTTATTGCATATACTTATCATTCCATTGCAACAAGCTACAACATAATTTCTATAAATAGTTCTTTAGTTTAGGGAGATTTTTAGGTAGTTTAGGTGAGGTCAGTTTTTTATATTACTTTCTCTGAATATTAAATGTCTATAGGCATTGATTTCATTGCCATTAATTCTGTAAACAAAACACTGCTGAAAGTAGAGTAGACAAACACAGCTGAACAAGAAAGAAGATTATTTAAGTCGTTTCGCATGTCTCATACTCCTTTGATGGTGTAGTATTGTGCGGTACAATGGCTGTGTAATGGTAAACAAAACAAGAAGACAAGAATAACAAGAATAGGCCCTGAGAAATCTTTTAAAGGCAATTGAATGGATAGTAGAGAGGGGTAGTGACTGACAGAGTTTTCTGAAAACATCAGAATAGGAGGGAGAGTTTGCTTTCACGAATCTTCTCTCAATGGTTTACAGCAATCCTCCAGGCCACAGAGGGAATAGGAATTGCAAGCACGTAACTTCTGTGCCATTCAAATCCCTTCCCATCCTCTTGCACGACCCTCAAAATCTAGTGCTTCCTAAAATTTTCTTTTTCTTCATTTCAAAACAATATTATTATTATTATTACAAATTGATTATTAAGATTTCTCAGTTAATCATGAACAAGAATACATATACTATACATTATATGCTCTGAATATACAGTATAATGATATTACTTAGGCCTATAACTATGTATTGGTTGGTGAAAAAATGAAGTGTTTTAATAACAAAATAATAATGATGATAATAAATGATCAGAATTATTGTTCATAACCATATACAATACACAATATATAAGACATATTTATTTGTCTCAGCATTGCAGTGTATATAAAGTATATACAAAGCTATTTAAATAAAGTGTGAAATAAGAATGAAAATAAAGTTAGTTTTATAATTAGTTATCTGCATCTTGTTGAAATTGTATAAAGCATTATTATTACTCTAATATGAATATAAGATTCATAATCAATGGCATCACCCTTATGAATTCACTGGCTAAAGCCAGGGGCCCTGGACATTAAGGGCCCCTGGACTTTAAGGGCCTTGGACTTTAAGGCCCCTAGATATTAATCAGCCTTTTAATAAGAGGAAAGTGTAAACAATATCAAATTACTCCACACTTGAATGGGTAGGAGCTTCACCCTGTACCTCACTGGGCATGATCCCAGAGTAGTAGGATTCAAAGAAACCTTAAGTTTTCCGCTAGGCGAATTATTCGCACAAATCGAAAGCGTCGGTTGATACGGATGCGCGTTCACATTTCTGTTAGGTTTTAGCGAAGCAAAAAAATGTGCAACCAATCAGAGCTCAGAAAGAGTACCGAAGATTTGATTCGCACGAATAAATTCGCCTAGTGGAAAACAGTCTTTAGTATCAGGACCCTTTTTGATCATAATAACTTGCTTCACATTTTTTTAGCTTTGTTTCAATAATCTGAAGTCATTAAGGTTCCCTGGACTTTAAAGCCCCTGGAAAATAATCAGCCTTTTAACAAGAGGAAAGTGTTAAATATATTCCATACTGGAGTGGACGGGAGCTTCAACCAGCCCTCAGAGTAGTAGGGCCCAAAGATGCCTTAGTCAGGAGCCTCTTTATTACCCTACTGATCATAATCATGGGCTTCACGTTTTTTGTCAAATTTATCAATAAACCCTATGGTTCCTCAGAAGCTAATTATTTATATAAATATACATATAAGGCCTAATAAAAAATGTATTAGTTTATCACTCTCTTGCATATTTCTTCTATGGTATTAACAAATATTTTATATTTTTTTAATTTTTTTTTTTTTGGGGTTAACATTTTTTGTTTTTTTTCATTTTTTTAGTGGATAGTTAGTAGATATTTTTTGTATTATCTCAATCATCAATCAATTTACTTTGAACATCAATGGTGATATTTCGCTTTAGCAAAATAAAAAATAAAAAGCCTCCCTCCCTCCCTCATTTTCCCAGCCTAGACAGACTAATACATTTTTGTTATAGGGCCTAACCATAAATAACCGAAGTTATGAGTCACATGAAAAGTCATGTTTATGTTTTAATTTAAAAGTTAAGAAAATTTTACTTAAAGTCAAGTTGTTATTCACACTTGATAGGTCATGTTGTTTAACTTTATAGTAACAATATAATACAGTAATAGTAAGAATTCTATGACTCACTCTGGTAATATGCAACAGTAGGCCTACGCAGTAGGCCTACCCTCTGTGCTTCTGCATATTCATTGCACTTTATTTTGCTTTCAGAGATTCTACTAAACGTACCAATGATACACATCAAAAAAATGAATTCTCATCTACAAGACCTATGGGCTATCAAACCGGACGACATTAAGAACCAGGTAAATACAAAGGTCAGCGACCTCCAGGCGCTTCATGTTGTTGCTATTCAATACAATTAAGTTAATCTTTAGAGCTATTAAACCATTTTATTGCTGTTCTTTACCTTCAGTTTTTAAATCTTTTTAATGCGTTCCTTCTCTTATTCATTTCTTAAAAGCTACAAACAGTAGCACCTTTATGTAGGGTAAACAATAAAACTGGAATCACCCTCAAAACTAAATTGCAGTATTGAAATCTTGTCGACTTCCATTGAAACACTTCAGACCAAAACATTTTTATTGTTTGCTGATTTACAATTTTTTAAATGAAAATTCCTAATTGGATTATTATAGGTCTATTCAAAGAACTGAATGAAAATATTTTTTTATTCTTCTAATTGCCATAGAGAATACTTTCTTATTGAAATTTTCAATTGAATGCTAATAACCTAAATATATAAATTATAAATAGATAAATAAAATATAGGATTTTATTTTCAAGGTTCACATAGACAGTTATATTGGACAGATATTGAGAGATAACAAGCTAATTAATGTATAAAAACAAAGAATTTGAAATACACAAATTCGATATAATTTTAATAATACCGCTTTTGTTTAAAAAAATAGTTTTTTAAAGCAACATAATTTACCCTAAACAGTGGCAGTGCCATCAAGCACAGGGGAAAGCAAGCACAGGGGAAAGCAAGTGTGTCTTGCCCTGGCTAGACAACTTGATTAACTAAACTATAAACAAAGGATAGCAAACAAAGTAGTAAATAGAGAAGCAGACATACTTTGCATTTGATACACCTGCAATTATTACTAATACTAGCTAACTTTAAAAACTGAAACAAACTAAAGAGGGCAGCAAATAATGGAAACTAGGATGTGGCACTTACATCATGTGTAGTAGTATAAAGTGCTGTCAGTATTTTTATTTCATGCATCTACAAGACAAACACAGCTCTATCTACTACTTATACACAAAGAGCTGGGGTGGATCCAGAATTTTTCAAAGGGGGGGGGGGGGGGGGGGGTGGGTGGGGGGGCACAACATATTTAGAATAGATGTGGTGTTAATATCAATATGCATGAAATTTTAAACTATATTGGCAAAACGGGAGGGGGGAGTGCCCCCTACTGTATCTGCTCCTGAAGAGAATGTACAATGATTGCAGACGCAATTTGTGAATTTAATTATTATGTCATTCTGTATGTTTGTCCGAAGTCATGATACCCTTCCTTTTTATTAATAGATTACTCTTAGCTACCGAACGGATAGCACAAATAAAATGTTATTACACAACCCTGCATTTTCAATCAATGATGATCCAACAAGGTTAGTATTTTGTCTTTATTGATCTATTAGAAATTTCTGCCATTAATGTTCATTATCTGAAATATCAGTTGGAAAAAACTCAGTTAAAATTGTAAGTACGACCCCTATAAACCAAACTATTTAACTAAAAAAGAAGAATTTTGTAAATTAAAAATTACTTTTTAAAATTTTACATATCCAGGAATCATTTTTATTTTTGGAAACACTTAAAAGGAAATAGAAAACCCAACTGCTTTAAGCATACAATATCTGTACTACTAGTCCTAAATTATATGTTATATACATTTACATTATCACATGTGAATTATATTATAGTTTATAAAAATCTCCATACAAATTCACAGTACTGTGAATGGTGTAATCACTTATTCATCGCTGTTGAGACTGATAAAATGAAAAACTGATACCGTATATTATCATTATGAAAAAATTTGGCACATAATAGATCCTAAAATTGGCAGCAGGCAACAAGGATTTTCTATGTAAAGTCAAAATTATTTGTTGAAATTGATGTTATGATATTTCATATAGTGGACAAATTTTTTCGTTGCATGTACATCACAATGTAGTTACTCGCAAATTATTTAATAATTGCTGAATAATTGATACAGTAATTGAAATTTAATTACTCACCAAGATATAAAGCTTAACAATGAAAACTATTTGCTTTTAAAAGTATTTTTTCATACTCTGTGTATTATTTTTTTTTTTCAGATTCAAGTCAATCCATTGTATCCTATACCCACAGACTTCCTTCTGTCCTAAAGCCCAAGTTTGAAACAATTTCCTGGCAACCGTATATTTTTTTGTCATTTAGATAATAAGCTATTTCCATGTTATTTATTACAGTATATTTTCTTAGTATATATATATATATATATATCTGTCTCTTATACACATCTAGATGTGTATAAGAGACAGTTGTCGACTTCCCTTGTTTTTGTAGAGTGTTATGAAGTTGGAGTCCTTTGGGTCCTGAGGAATAGACTTTGACTGCCAGCAGATATGAAATACCTCAAGAAGTTCTGTTACTAAAACATCACCTCCTACCTTAAACACCTCTGGTATGTATATATATATATATATATATATATATATATATATACACTACTGCTACTACTAAAATGAAATAGGAAATACCCACTTAAATCAAGTATTTTACATTAAAAATCGATAAGGTGCAGGATTATTATTTATATTATTTTGTAAGTTGTGATCATAACTTTTATTTTAAAGCTATTGTACTATTATTACATTACCAATGTAATTTTTTTCTGTTATTATCATTAATATTTTGTTATTACTTGGTCTTATATTGAATATTTACAACTTTAAATGATTTATGATACTGTTGTAAATTATGATATAGTTAATATATGCTGATAATTAAATTAATATTTCTTAATAAATATTTCATATTATTTCATTATTCTTGTAATTATTATTTTTATATTATTGATGTTTTGCAATTGTTGTTTGTTTTTATGATCATAATCAGTAGTATTACAATATATTAATAATGTTGTCATTTTCATATTATTATGAACGTATTTGTTAATACATTATTATTATTATTATTATTATTATTATTAATTTTTATGTCAGTAGTATTACTTTTATTAATAATTATTGTCATAATTTTTTATTATGTACCAATTTAGTATTACTATTATTATCTTAAAATTAATAACAATTTTATTAAAAATAAAATAGTTGAATATTTATGTTGTAAATATTGATATTATTATTATTATTATTATTATTATTATTTTATTATCTATTATTCTTTTTCCAGAAAGACTGCAATAATAACTAGCTTCCAGTAGAATATTAATATAGGGATTTATACCGCACCTTTTGTCAAGGGATATAAAGCCCTGGTGATGTTAGTGTTACCCTTGATCATTGGGTTAATTGTTTCATTCCAGCACAAAGTGTTATATTCTCCACTCCCTAGGGAGTATTCCTAGTCATGATTGTAATTTATTGCTGATACAGATTATTACATTCAATCATCCTGCAAGGTACCCATTTAGACTCCTGGGTGGAGAGAGAAAAACAAAGGCAAAGTGCCTTGCCCAAAGGCACGAGCGAAATCAGTTAAAGTTCGAACCTCTGACCTCAAATCTGAGAGAATGTAACACACCGCTGCGCCACCACACTACGATCTGTAATGCTTAATATAGTACAGTCTGCGATCAATTAGGGAAACCCTAAAAAATTCAATCAAAGCATTTAATTTTACATATAAAAACCATCCATTAATTTTAGTGTCTGCAGAAAACCCGTTTTGAAATTATTGCATTTAGGGCTGCAACATAGCGTGAATCACTTCACTACGGTAACCAACAAGAATGGCTAGCGCGTGATTGGAACCTCCTGACCATGAGGTTCAGAACCTGAATGGGGAATGCTGTACCCAACAACTTCCTCAAGAAAGTTAACTTAATATTTTGTAGATTAATATATTTATGTAAATAATTAAAATAATTATTGATCTTTGTAAAATAGCTAAAGATAATGTGGCAAGATTGTAAAATTATTATTAGTGTGTGTATATAAGTATTTTAGTTTGCCTTCGTTTTTGCTGCATATTATTGCACTCGTTCATTTCTGCATACTAAGTATGTCAATTTTATTTAGTTTTGTGTAGATTTATAATAAAAATAATAGTAGCGCGCGAGTATCCACCTAATCGAGGTGCAACTCCCGTGGCGTATCCAGATGTTGGCAAATAAGGGGTGGCTGGTGGCTGGATCCGCCAATTCCACAATTGTTATCTAGATTCTCGACTTCTGAAACAATTTGAGTTCAGATTTGAATGTAAGGCCTGTGTTAGCTCATGCAGCAATTAATTATCAAACAATGTTAGTATATATAAAACGAAGTTACCATGAGCTCCTCTAAGGAGTCACAAACCACGCCCATACACAGTTCAGGACAATATGTGGCAGTTTTACTTTTACATTTTTCATATTTCAATCACTTTTTATACAATATTCCTTCTGTGTTGAACTATAATTTTGTATATGTACTATTTGTTTTTATACCATTTTACCAATTTTAAGTGATTCTCTTCATATTGAAGAGATTAGTAATTTATATTTGTTGAGTACATTACAGTACAGTAATTATTAAGATAATAAAAGCAGTTTTAAAATTTGTGCAATATCTTGTGCTTTTTATGTAGTTTACCAGACACTGTCTAATCCTCGAACGAAAACAATTCAGTTCTATGGATTCAGAATACTGATTCAGTGATGTGAGAGGTTGATGTTGTGAAACTGTTTTGCACTCTTTGTAACTGCTACAAATAGAATATTTATAACTTTTGGTATCAATTTACCGGATATATTCGAATAAACGCCTCAGTGCGTTTATTGTTGGAGTAGGGTTTTGAGGGAGCGTTTATTCGAGGGAGGCGTGTATATTGCTTCCATTAGATTTGTTTACAGTTACTTTTTGGGCGGGGGAAGGGGCGTTTATTCAAAGAATAAATAAACACTTCAATTACAAGTGAGGCTCTAGATGGGGAGTTTATTCAAAGGGGGGGGGGCGTATATTTTATAATCTCTTACCAACTAAACAACCATACGTCAGCTTGATGTCAGTTTATTACTGATGGGTTGTGATCCCTTTTGCAACAACTTAATTATTTAATAATAATAATAATAATAAATAATAGACCTAGTGTAGCTTTATATAGCGCACATATCCACCTAATGTAAGATTATCAGGGCGCTTGATTGGACTAGGAACTCGATCAATTACTTTCTTCGCCCCTAAGGGTCCCTTCGTGTCTGTGCTACCCGGTACCAGCAACTCTCGTCGTCCACGGTCCAGCACAGGGCCTGTCCGTTCTAATACATCGGAGTATCCCCCTACTCGAAGCATGTACTGGGTCCATATCCGAGAAGACTTGTTCCACCACGAGCCGTTATTCTTTTCGAGGCTACTTTTGCAAAAAAGAGGGTGTGGGAGGGGGGGCTTCAATTCGAGATTGGCTTCTCGAGATTAAGCCCATTGGGCTTCCTATTTGAGGTTTCATTGTATTCTGCTGATGCGTTTTACAAGTACAACATTCATGTATACAATTAAAAATAACAATTAATTAGCCATATGTCTACCTATAGTCATATTTATATTTATATATTTGGATTTTCAAAATAAAATTAAACAATGATGTTTTCTCTCCATAGATCCTTCATGCTGTCATAAAATTGGGAGTTACCCTTTCTGCCAAGGTGCATGTGATTTAGTAAGTAAAATAGAATATTATCTACTTAAGTAAATTATCAGGGGTGGATCCAGAGATGTCCAAAAAGGGGGGGGGGAGGGGCCGAAAGTTGGGCCGATCGAAACAACACTATGTCAGGGGGTCCAGGGGCATGCCCTCGCGAATTTGTTGTGTTCTAGACGCCCGAAAATCACATTTGATGAGTTCTGGGCTATCATTTTTTTTTCTTTTTCTTTTTTTTTTTTGACCTTCCAAAAAGTCCCCAAGAAAATTGCCCTAACCCAGGCCCACCATTTTTGGTTAGCCCTTCTGAATGCCCGGAGATAGCAGCTGGTAACTAGTAGAGTCGACGCACCCCTCCTCTCAAGGTGCATCCAATACATTGAAAGTTTAAATTTTATTACCCACCTGAGTCCCACCATGGCTGAGGGGAGCAAATTTTGGAAATATGGCACCTCTGGACCTGGATGCCCGGAAATAGCATATGCATACACAATTTAATTTCCCTTGCTTTGAAAAGGTATAGGCCTACATTTTAATTTCATGTAATTAGGGCGACTTGACCATTATACCTTTGTGTCATGGTGACAGTGCCGGCTGCCCAAAATTTTAATTGTTACTTTATATTTTATACCTCTTAACATTTTCAAAATAAATTTTGATTACTACAATTAAGGATTGTAGAAGTGTACTTAAGCAAAATACAAAAACATGCGCATAGTGGATTAATATAGGCCTATATATATATATATATATATATATATATATATATATATATATATATATATATATATAT
>NW_022720008.1:405352-468639 GCF_011630105.1 Anneissia japonica | reverse complement strand
TGGTCTGGTTGCTATGGTTTTTGTGACGTTCAGCGTGTAGGGACGCACGTGCGCCTAGAATGTCGATGCCAGAGTTATAACCTTTGATGTCCCGAGATGTGCGTCCTTTTGTTAAATTACCTTGGTTGTATACGTTTCGTTTGTCATCCTTTCTACGCTGAACGTCATTATTACGTAACATCACCGGTTACATTCATCGTGTATGTTTTGAAGAATTAAACGTTACATAATACACTGATTCCATTTGTAGTCATTTTCTTGTAAAATGTCGATTCTTATTCTACTATCATAACCATAACCATACAATAAATCAGTATCATCATAACCACAACTATTATCGTTATTATTATCATCATCATCACCATCAACTTCATTATCATCATTATCATCATCATCATAATCATCATCACAATTATAACTACCACCGTTGTTATCATCATCCTCGCCATCATAAGGAAACGACGCTTTAGAAAAAGAATAATGATTTGGTGTTTTTTTTTTATACCTCTACAGGTGGCGTTTTAAATATAAACAATACTGAATGAAGTTGAAAAACTACAAAGGATACATGAAAATTAATAACAAAATGTGAGTACAGTGTTGAACATTTTGCATCGTTAATTCAATAATTAATTGGGAGTCTGTCTTCATTCTATGGTTACTGTTTTGACTAAGTTTGTTAGGCATTGAAGGTATTGACAATTTCCTAGAATGAAGCATGCACTGTCATGACTGTATTCTATTCATTTGCTCTATCTTCTGTTCACCAAAAACATACATTCCAAGTAACTCACTAAAGACTAAAACAATGGAAGACCTGAAACTGGATAAAGAAACGTTATTTCCACAGCTTGTGGTCTGCTAATTTCCGTCTTCGTTATTTGCACTATAAATTCGTATGTTTCTTTAATTGACATCATATGAAATTTATTACCAAGAATCTTATCATTATTTGGTTCAAAATTTTTAATCTTGATTAATTTTATTATTAAAATTTAATTAATTTGAATAATCGAAATTTGTTATAGCCCAACAAAATATTTTCTATATTACACAGAGAAAGTGATCGAAGTAGGCCCAAATGATAACGTTTTTTTTTTTTCTGGAAGTGTACCTCCATGATGTCGACATCAAATATATAGGTACCAGTGGGGGATCCAGGAATTCGAAATAGATGGGGTCCAGGGTGGGACATTCACAGATGGATTACATTACGGTCACCATGCTCCATGCTATAGATGCCCGGAAATATATAGGCCTACAATGTAAATACAATTTTCTTTTTTTTTATAATTTCGAATAATTTAGGTGGGGTCCGGTTGCCCACTATCTCTTGCAGGCCTAACCAGGTTATTCCAAGAGGGTGGGAGAGATCTTAGTCCTCTGGTGCGCGGTCCAGGGTCGAAGCGCCAGTGGGGTTGGCGAAACCCCTTAACAGAGGATTTTTGTGCTAAAAAATTCTATAAACGCAGATATGTTTCAAACGTCTGAGCCTGGGTGGATGGGTAAGTCTGCAGTGCATTAGTTTGGTTGGAAGACTTGCTCGGGAAATTTGAGGGGTTTTTGCAAAAAAGGAGTTTGCTAGAAATGGTGGGGAGCGTCACTCTCTCTAGGCCATGACCTTTTTTCTTATTTTTCCACTACCAGACAAGTAAGTGTCTATGTATATGAATATAGCTCTGGAGTACGGTATTATTTAACTGTCAATTGACAGGATACAATTTTGTCATTTAGATATTTAATTGTAAACTTACTTAAATATAATTATTTAATTATCCATGGAATTAAATCTGTCAGCTCATGACAGACAGTAGGCCTATATCTTTAAATTGACCCCCATTGAAAATGGGCTGGACTCCGGCCTAATGGGCGTTCCTAAAGCTAATTAATTTTTATTTTATTGATCACAATTTACTTTTTATGTTGATTGTGCGTGTTGAGCATTGAATAAATTCAATTAATCAGTCAATGAATATTATATCATGAAAAAATGTTTGTATGAAGATATAGTTATAGTATATGTTTACTGTATTCATCCTAAACAAATTGAGTACTTCATTTAAAAGTAAACTGAGAGAATGTTAAAACAATTGAAGTGCTAAACTAGGTCTAGTACAAAATGTAAAATTAAGTAATGTTATTTATCTTTTTTGCTTCATAAATATATAACTTGTTAATGTATAAACTATAAATATTTATTTCGAATTTTGTATATCTAATTTAATATTTAATTTATTATCTTATCTGTATATAAATTTAAAAAATGTAAAATTCAATAATTCATTTAGCTTCATAAATATATAATTTGTACTAATGTATAAATTATATATTGTATCTAATTTAATCATATATAACTAATGTAATATTTGTTTATTATATATTTAGTTTGTATTAGCATACATAAATTATAGGCTTAATATACCGTAATAATGCAATGCTTTTATTTATTTATGTATTCTGTATCTGTCATTTTATGTAATTTGTACTCATTAGTTGGTCATAATTTGTCATTAGTTGGAGGTGGTGGCGGTGATTTAGGCTGCCTTTTATGCTTTCCTGGCAGCTAATGACTACCGGTATTTCATTTTTTAATTAATGTAATGCTATGTTCGTTTGTCTTATTGATTTGTATTATATTTTTTATATTATATCTTTTTGCCAAAATAAGTAATAATAATAACAATAATAATAATAATAATAATAATAATAATAATAATAATAATAATAATAATAATAATAATAATTGTTTGAATATACTGTATATATGAATTTATAATTATTCATTTCTATCGAACGGCTAATTTTTTTACTATTATATATAAAATCACTTTATTGCATAAAAACAATACAAGAAACAAATTAAAAGCCCAGAACAGTGTCCCAAAACTGGGATCACGCAAGGCTAAATTATTTGACATACAAAAACATGACCCTCGAATGCTAACATAATTTGTTCACGCAATTGCGATCTACTAGGTCTACCCAATACCATGTATTTACTCCTCATTCATTACGTGGTTAGAAAGCATTGTCCATACATTGCGATACCTGAATAGAATAATGTTCAGGTTAGGGTACTCACTATGTTTTATTTGTATACTATGTTTTTGATACTACAGTGATAATTCCTTCTCTGTTTTTAATTTTTTTCTAAATATTTTTCTGTTCCAGGTAGACAAATAATGTACAAATATCAGGAAAGAATATCCGGACTCGATCGTGAAAGGGAGACAGAACTAGGGGAATGAGCTGTTAGCCCATCGTACTGAGCAATGGTATTGCGTTGTAGGCAGTGGCGGCTGTAGGATATATTTAGTGGGGGGGGGCTGAGCTGTCCGACAGGGGGACTTGAGCTCGTAGGCCCGAGACTGGGGAAATAGTTTGAGAGGGTGTTTCCCCTCCCAATTGATTTTTTTTAAAGAATAGTAACCTCTGGATGGCTACAAATGACACTCTCCAACTGTGACAGACGTGTTGGCTTGGCGTAGGTCTATTTTTATATTTGTTTTAGTCCGACTGCCCGACAAGCTCTGTCCGAAGGGGCTTGACCTGTCCGGAGGGGGTTTAAGCCCTTGCTGCCCCACCCCAACTGGCGCCGCCACTGGTTGTAGGGTGGCCAGTTCCTTTCCACGCCACCATGAAAACACAAAAACCAACAACCAAAGACGGATTATTTTGCTTGATTCAAAATTCTTTTTACACTTCGATTTCACCACAAAGTCCTCTGTGGGTTGATAAATGCCACTTAAAGCCTATTCTGAAGCTTAAATAATGATAAATACGATGAAACACAATTAGGCCCATGTGGCCGAATCTGGGAAAACGACCAGGTTAAAAATTGGCCAATTTTGGTTTAAAAAAAAAACCATGAGCTGTAGCTCATAATTTTTTTTTTACGATATTTTTGACGCCACCATTTTCCGGTTGTTTTGTATTCCATGACACCTTCAGATCACAAGAGTCCTCTGCAGGTTGATATGCCACTTTAACAGGCCCGTACACATGGGGGGAGGGGGTTAGACAGGTGCGTCACCTGTCGCAAATCACCAAGGGTCCACATTTTCAGGGGTAGAAAATTCAAGACACTCTCACACGTTCCACAAATCCATCCACCAAAACTCCTTGACCAATCAGAGTAGTTTCCAACAGGACTGCCACTAATATGTCGTACGTATAAGCTTTTTAAAGAGGAATTTGAGGTTTTTCCCTGCCGCTTTCGTGTCAATAACGCGCCACGTACAAACTCATCTCTCTTTCTATAGGTTTCACTAGAATTTTCTATTGTTTAATTAAATCTGCGAGTGCTATTTCCGGCCACTTAGAGGTGCCATAATCATAGATTTGCAGCCATGGTGGGGCTGAGGTGTTATAGACCCGTGGTGAATTCAGGGGGGGGGGGTGAGTCGAGCTGACCTGGGGCCTCATAAAAGTTGGAGAGAAAACAAACATAGTTACCAACCGTCTTGCGTCGTGCGGGACGGTCCCCCATTTCAAAGTGATTTTGGTTGAAACACGCATTTTGCAGAAACACATGCGTGATCATAAATTTGTCACACATTTAGCACAGGTCTATGCGTGATAACGAACTGTCACAAATTCAGGGAAAAATCTATTTAAAATTAGAAGAAATTAGTTTTATTAAAAATATAGAAACGGTCATGCAGTTTAAACTTGAGTCATTAGACAGTATTTACGTGAATACTTAATTCACTGACGCGCTCTTAAACATTAATCAGTATGCCTATTCATTTTTTGTTTGTTTAAGTAATGAAATGTTTGTATAGGCCTACATAGTTCGGGTGCTCAAATTAAACATAATGTAGGCCCTCCATTGAAACTCAAATTGTATGTGTCTTTATCAAAAATATTTTAGTACCCGGTATTGTCAACAAACGCTCCTTGAAATCGATTTAAAACAGCTTAAAATGTTCAGATCCTCAGGGCTCCGCCTCTGGACCCCGGGCCCTGCCACCCCACCCTGCTCCAACAAACTGGTGTACTCACGCATTTTAAATATTTAAGGTTGGTAACTATGAACAAAACATACAGTAATCTGTCGATTCTGAAATTTAAACTTTTAAAAGTGAAAATTTGGCAAATTTTCTGCAAAAAAACGTAAAAGTTTTGCGTTCTGGTGGCACCTACAGCTGCTTTAAAAAAAGTGATTTCTATTTTTTATTATTCAAAGTCTCGCTTTTCATTTGGTTTGAAGTTTAGATAGAAACGCCTCTATATACATTTCCAATTGTTTCATATTCATCATTTGCATATTTTATAATATATTTTAACAAGATTTTATATGAAATATAAAGTACTTTAAGCTAATGCTAAATGTTCATTAAAATCACTAGAAATTATTTTTAAAAATAAGGCAAAAAAAAAGCAATTTCGCTGTACAATAATACAACAAATAGGCCAATGTATCCTCGTTGATTGCTTTTGCAGGTAATAACACCAGTACTATACGTACAATTGAACCAAATATATTCTAATCACAGGCAAGATGTGTATAAGAGACAGCTCTCCCTGACGGGTTCCGGGGTCGACGAGGCTTCTTGTCGGTTATACGCCGGTAACCCTACGCTGAGTCTGGGCTCGGGTCTTGGCGAAGGCCCGAGCCTTGGCGAGGTTGAGTACTTAGCCTTGCGGCATCGTATGATCAGACCATATATATATATGATCTGTGTTATGATGATCCCTTGGCGGTGATACTTGACAGGACTAGGCGATTAACAGACTGCAGGGGAGATGCACAGGGAGTCTCATTCAACTGACAGGCACTCGGGATGGTATGCTAGGTTCAGTGCATCATCGTGGCTTAGGGGTCGCACTGCTTCCTCCCTCCGTTCAGTTGGCTGTGGGGCCAAGCAAGTAGCTCTATCGTGCATTTAAGTGACCAGCGTACGAAGAGCGAAAACTTGAATACTAAAGAACAGAAACACAAAACACACTTACAAACACCCCATTCACTCGTAGTGGTCTCCAAAACGTACACTCGCTCTCTTGATGTTAAGCATGCTAAAACTAAAAACAACTTTTGATTTTTTTAAATTTTTGCACAGATCCGTGTCAATCGGAAATTTTTACTATTTTAAATTTTTTTTAAACAAAAATATGATCGTTTTTCTGTGAAAAAAAATGACAATCGCACAGTTTTCACGATGTTTCTATGATTTTACGTAAAAAAAATGAAAAAAAAAAAATTTTCCACCCGTATCGTATTCAAATTTTTACAATGTGACAGCAAACAGTTTTTTTAGGCCTGATAATGGTGATGCAGATGATTATGGTTAAGACGATGATGGTAAAGATGATGATGAATAGGTAATGATGATGACTTCAGATTTGTACTTATTTTTCTGTATGTGTTCACATTGTCAATTCAATAATTCATTTTACTTCAGCTTGTGTTCACATTGTCCCGATGTTCTCGCGTTTAAAACGGTTAGCTATTGAACGGTTAGCTATTGAAGGCCCGTCAGAACTTATCTAACTCAAGCCCACATGGATGTAGATAGCCAAAAATGTTGTCACTCATCAAGCTTCCTGCAAAAATTTTGGATGTGAAATTAACTGAAATATAGTGTGAATTATATATTTTAAATATTTTCATCTGCAAATTATTTACAATATCTATTAATTCTAGTAGGCTTCATGTTTAGTAATATTGTATTAATGTTTCTTAATAACAGAGATAATAATATATATAATTTTGAGGATTAAAATCAGGTCTATTGATTTTAGCCGAATACAGCATAATAAAATGCAGGCTCTACATATATCCCAACTTGATTTCAATGCTTGAAAATAAATATCAAATGAAATTATGAATTTGTTCTCATCTTTTTCAATGTCTGTGTTTACTTTGATAAATGCAATAGCTAAAATATCCTTATAGGCGTAAAAGAAAAGTGAAGAATTGCTTCATCAATATTAGCTATTTTGTCCATTTGTCTATAAACTAGCAATAAAAACCCTTCGAGGACGCCCTCAACAAAACATATAGAACCAGAAATGACGTAGTTGCTAAGCAACATGCACATGCATACTCATGAATATTTAGTAATACCTGTTCTTATTAGACTAACAATAAAATCTTTTTGGTTGATTTTGTCAAAACTGAGCTAAAAGTTTTTATTGTTAGTCAAATGAGCACACGTGTTACTGAATATGCATGAGCTGTAGCCAAGCAACCGAAGTCAATTCCTGTTTTGTAAAATTCCTGACGGTATCTTGCTCTGAAAATTTCGTAATTTGTTGGTATCATGTAAATATATTTAGAAATATTAGTGTTTATACGATATAGTAGCCTATAAGTGTGATATATTCTATTCGAATTGATTATAATGTATTTAATTCGATTATAGACCTATACTGATTAATATCGTGAAATATAATTATTAATACTATTACGACAAAGGTAGTACACACAATGGTATACACAATTATATATTATAACTTTTATTTCTTACATATTTGGAAATGATACATCAGAACTATTTAAACGTAATATAAATAAAACATAAAGATTGTAGTTTTTTACAATATAATAGGCTTATATTATTTATAATCCTTACGCCTAATTATATTTAAGTATGTAATATCGTTCAGGGATTACAAGAAACACAATTTGCAAATTTAATTCAATTTCGATGATCCAGTAGCTTTAACCTAAATATTCGCGCGCGATTATTTGCAGAAGACCACATAAATCCGTCTGTTGATAGTACATTGTCGTCCTGTCAATTTAATACACATTGTGTTCCACTGACAATGATTGTACATTGACCTCATACTTCTTGTTGATGGACTGACCTGAGAGACTGTAATAAAAGATAATGAACTAGTGAGAAATGCATTACATTCAAAATATTTTCATTTTGGCATCTGTGTTAATTGTATAAACCTCATTAGATATAAACACTTTTTGGAAACTTTATTACATCATACACTCATGAGGTGTAACAGTTACAAGTTCAGAATAGAATTGATTGTTTGATTTAATTCAAATCAACATTTATTAACTTTCTTAAACCAGAAAACAATTACAGCAATTTTCTAAGACATAAATATAAAGTAAATATAAGAAATAAATAAGGTAACTAGTCAGATCAAAAAAGAAGATGAGGAAAACAAATCTTGTGATGGGACAGCCGAAAAAGAAAGAAAAGATGAGGAGGTTAAAAAAGGACAGAGACAACACAGGACAAAACAAGACAGAACCAAAAAAAAAAGAAAAAAAAAAGAAACAAAACAACACAAATCGATTACAGACCGTCCAACCGAGACAGGCAGCAAGAGAAAAATTGATTAGAGGATGTAATAGAAAAACAAAATAATAGCCAATTGAGCTGGTTATAAAAAAATTACTGGAAGAGGCGTTAACTAAATGGAAGGGCAGCGAATTCCAAAATTTAGGGCCCAAAAATCAAATGTTATGCTGGAAATAATTAGTTCGATGAGTGGGTATAAGAATATTAAAGATTGATTCAAGCTGCGGTCCAACCGGCTCTTCCCCTGCACCCTATCATTATAGCATCCCGCAAGATTTACTCCACATCGTATCCTGATTTATATATTCAAATATGTGTTCATATATATAATTTATATATACGCAAATATATACATATATACATATATATATATATATAATAATAATAATGATAATAATAATAATTTAATATTTAAGAGATAAAATCTAGATGTGTATAAGAGACAGCTCTAGGAATTGCGATCCAGATGCTGATTTCAGGCCCCTTCCCTGGAAAAAAATCACTAGTAGGCCTAATTACACCGGAGTCAAATTTACTAGAGCAACAATATTGTGAGATGCACACTTTGCCCACAAACAATAAAACAATGGCTAAGTCATTTAAACAGAAAAAATATAAGCAACGTTAATTTGGCTGCTTATTTTTTTATCCTTACTTTTTATACAGAATTTAAACGCTACACAGAAATTGAACTTTTAAAGTAAGATCTCCTCAGACCTATTTGTTCTTCTAACATGTTCCAAACATCTTAAAAGAGTTGTTCACCAAAAACTTACCGACTTTCTCTCCATCAACAATTAATACTAATACTACTACTTATAATAATAGTAATAATAATAATAATAATAATAATAATAATAATAATAATAATAATAATAATAATAATAATAATAATAATAATAATAATAATAATTATAATAATGTTTGTATTATAGATGTTTCTAAGCACTTTACACATAAAAGAACTTGAAAAAGGAATGACGTCAAAAAATATCCTAACTGTAACCACTGAAACAGAACTCACAGGAGCTCGAGTGGAAATGCCCTTATCATTCATCTCATCACATGGGATGCGGATGAGCAAAGGAAAGACGGAAGTAATGGTGGTCTCATGGGATGCGGATGAGCAAAGGGAAGACGGAAGTAATGGTGGTCTCATGAGAACAGCAGTTGCAGATTACTGTTGATTGACAGTAACTGAAGCAAACCAAATTCGTCAGAAACTTAGGGAGCTGGGTTGCCGAGGGTGGAGAGCTGGATAGAGAAGTGTTAGCAATACTTTGGGGGACAGGAAATGCGTGGCGGAACGTAAGTGAATTGATTTACAATCGGATGCCAATAAGACTGAAAGCACAGGTGCACAAGATCATGATAAGACCTGTGGCCCTTTATGGGGCAGGGACCTGGGCAATGAAAGGAGAGCATGTTAAGAAGTTGGAAAAGTCAGAGATGAGATGCCTACGAACAATTAGAGGGGTGAAAAGACAGGAGAGAATGAGAAATGAATATATAAGACAGGAATTAAAAGTTGTAAATTTTAGAGAAAAGATAAGAGAAAGTAGATTGAGGTGGTATGTACAGTACACATGAAGTGAAAAGAAGAGGATAGTCAGATGGGCAGCGGAGCATCACTGAAATCAAAAATCGAAAATAATTTTCTGCTTATCTCGGCTTTTTTTTTTTTTTAACTTAGGGGGCCGAGCCGATTGGATAATATGATATATGCCTTACAGTCATCTCAAAGAGACAATGCTGCTACTTTGTATTAATGAAAGGTTTTGGGGTCAGAGCAGGGTGCTAGGTCGAGCACCCATGAGTTGGGCCTCTCCGGATCTCCTAGGCAGTGATGTATACGCCCACGCGCGATAATGCAGCAGTGGCTTGCAGGTCTCAACCCAGGGCCCTACCCATAAGATCAGCGATCAGCCCTAAGGAGGAGCCATAAATGAAGAAAAAGTTCGCATTTATAACGAGCATGCCCTGATTTATACAATAATGCATTCCGAGAATAGACACAAAGAAACAAACAACACACACAGACAGACACACAAAATAAAAGTGGGCGTAACGGGTACAAAATAATGCAAGTATTACTATAATTGCATTATTTTGTACCCGTTACGCCCACTTTTATTTTATACTTCTAATACCTAGTAAGTCGTTCTATTTCATTTTCAGTAAGTAATTGTACCAATTTTGTCAGAGTAAAAATTCAAGTGAGTAAAACAGCGCACTACAAGGTATCGTTTGGATTCTATGCAATTTAATAACAACCAAACTAATCCTCGAAAGAAATAAGCCTAAAATGCCTATAGAGATTCTGGCCAGGCTTATCAATAGACAGCAACTTGAATGCCATTATTAATAAGTAGGCCTAGAACCTTGAAAAGGTATCAAATTCCACAAAATTGCTTATAGATAGCAGTATATTTTGTTGCATTTGTCTTTACTATACTTCATTTTTCATAGCGGTCTGCCCTCATTGTAAACGCATCTGGTTGACTCGCTCAGACCCGCCTATTGATTCAACAACTCCATGAGGTCTGCATCAAGACAAGAAGGCGCTATAAGGACTTTATAAAAGTACTGAGCTGGCTGATCATGAGAGGGTATGTTTATTCTTTATTGAATATGAAACACTGCCTTAAACCTTGTGTACTTAATCCACTATGGATCACCATAGTAACACCGACGGAAGCAGTGACGCGTGCAATCTTTACACTTGTACTAGTAGAGGCTAATCCATGTAGCAGCCATTGAGCAGGAACTGAAGTATTGAACGGATATATATTAATAACGGGTTTATATAATAACTCAGCAAGTGTAGGCTTACTTGGCTTAAAAAATATTTAATTATGAGAATGTGTTCTTAAATTACTTTAGAGGGCATTAAGCACCAGCATTATTCATCCAGTTTAGCAGAGTTCTACTGTATTGTATTTACTGTACTGTACTGTCTCTCATGCAGTGTTGTGTTTTATAGATAATACTTGCGTGCGTTTAACGTCAAAACCGACGAAGTGATTTATTTACCATGGGCTCTGGAGCAAGTAAGTCAAAAATTGCATCCTTGCCTGACAAAAGTATTGAAAAGAAGGAGGTAGACACTCGGTGTGGAGACCCGGAATATAATGATAATAATTTGAACGAACTTGGGTCCAGTACAGAAATGCAGATTTCTAAGTCACCGACATGTATGGATGACATAAAACACTACTACTCCATCCGACATCGCTTCCTTGATTATCCGGACATCAAAAACGTTGTCGTGCCTCGATTAACGAAGTTAGTGAGAGAAGCAAAGATAAGTTGTCTTAGAAGTCTAACAATTCAGAATAAATACGGTAAACAGTTGCAAGAAATTGTCAATATTATTAATTATGAAACAGATGCAAACGGGTATCCTTTGGACAAGAAAGAAGAACGACCTGCTGTCCTTAGGTCAAAACAAAACAAAACAAACAAACAAACAAACAAAAAAATAAATAAATAAAAAAAATCAACATTGGTTATGAAAATTATAATGCACCAAAATTTACAAACAGCTTTATAGCTTTATAAAACAGTACTAATTTAAAACAAAATTCGCAAATATATATGCATCAAACTCAAGTACATATATATATATTCACATATACTGTATACACATATTAGGCTCTATAAACTGTACAGGTATTATATTGTTGTCAATACACGCAGCGTACTTCACCCAATGTAGATGCGGTAAAAATTAATCAAACAATCTGCCAGAAAACTGAGAAAGTTAAAAAAAACAATCAAAATTGGTTATGAAAATTATAATTCACCCTGATGAATGAAATACTGAGGAGTTTCGCACAATATAATAAGACAAAACAATCAATATTAAACAAAAGACCCGGTGACCAGGCATAACAACAAATTACTACTCAAAACTATCGATCAATTTGTACTATCTTGACTCGCCATACATCGTTCTATGGAACGCCTTTAGTATCTTGTACTAGTTCTGTCCAAACATAATGAAGATTGCGAATAATCTAATGACGATTACACATAATAGGAAAATTGTACAGAACCGAAGATACTAACGGCGTTCCATATCCTTGTACGCCTCAATCCCGATGGATGTGCAAGCTGAATCTTTTCACATTTTAATGTAATACATGTTTTTCTAGATTGAAACAGCATTGATCAAATATAGGTTGAGTGCACCTAAAACATGTTTACAATGAAATCTTTGTTATTTTTTAAATTTTATATTGTTCCTCTTTGTTTACAATATACTGAACCAGCTTTTATGTCATGTCTTGTACTATTTTGCACATTATTTTGTTCTTATTAGGAAGGAAAGTTTGAGTTTCATTTGTTTTGTTTGTAGTATGGGGTATGGGGTAAGAGCAGTTATAAATAAAAATAATATATTTATAAAATTATAATGTTTACATTTTCTTTTAGAAAACATCAGAGAGATCGATTCTGATTACATCAATTATAATAGTAGATCATTGCGCAATGCACGGCGCCATTGATTTGGTCCTCAAATCCAAACTTGGCACAATTATTCACCCGTATTCACGTTGTACAGACAAAACGATACAAGTCCATGCCATCGTTTGCCTCTGTCAGTTGCAGTCTGAGGACGGTAAAGATATGTTTCTGCAGGATGAAATTTTGGTGCTAACCCTGACCGACGCCATCCGACATGCGCTAAACTCTCCAGACCACTGCTATGCAGAGGTACAGTTGTCATTTTTGCTGAAGGGTTTGGCACAACTTGCTAGCAAAGACACGAATCATTCCATACTATTGTCAAATGGTGTCATTGATTTGTTGAAGTCCGTCGTCAGAGTTGGTGACGTGAAGGAAAGTAATATCTGCATGAATGCGTTCTGGTTACTGAGTTTTGATCCTTCTGCAAAGCAGCTCATGAGAGATGACTCGGAGTTGATGGATATGTTGGATACTCAATCGAAATGTGACATGCAAAACACTAGAAATGCAGCAGACGCCGTCATAAAACAAGTAGAAGAGATAGGTAAGTAATTAGGTAATGGACTGGATTTACTGTAGGCCTACACCACTGACATGTTGAGAGAGAATTCCGTAAGGAAATAAAAGAATATTTAGATTGGTCTTCAGTACTTTTATTGGTAAACTTTCTAATTATAGATAAAATTGCAAGAAACCAACGGTTTGGTAATAACATATAAACTAATGCAACTGAGTAATTATGTTCTCGTGTCATTTGTTAATACCATACTTTACAGACGCCTCACAAGTAATTGGAGGCAACGATGAATCTAATGAAGAAACAACTGACGAGCAAGAGCTTATCAAAACTGAGCAGGAAACTCCAAAGAAACGGAAACACGTCATGATCAGCTACCAATGGGATACGCAAGAAATTTTGCTGCGAGTTCGAGACAAACTAAAAGAATGTGGCTACGAATTGTGGATGGATGTTGACAATATAGGAGGATCGACACTGCAAGCAATGGCAGAGGCCGTGGAGGAGTCAGCCGTCGTATTGGTGTGTTACTCACACAGATATAAAAGCAGTCCAAACGCAAGAACAGGTAACGTCTACATCTTATGGTAGTGTTATTTAACTAAATGTTTGGTTGTATATTATATATGCAAAGATCTCTTTTCTGGGTAGTTGAAGACGTAATGTGCATAAAAGTAATTTGACACATGTATCAACGTTTGAACCCCGAACTACAACCACTGGGCAGTAGCGTATCTGGAGAGGGTGGGCGCACTTTCCCAGAAAAAAATTGCACTGGCATCTCGCTCTACTTAAAAACCGCCTTATATATATTCTTTATTCCTTCAACTCCTCTTTTCACTATTCAATCGCCCTCTAACTATAATCCCTTCCCCATGTCAATTAATAAATTAAAGATGAGAATTAACTATTATTGGCCATCCTATTTTGTGCTCATTCTTCCTACAGAGGCTGAATATGCATTTCAACTTCGTCGAGACATCATACCACTTAAGATGGAAAAGGGCTACCAGGCAGACGGTTGGCTCGGCGCCATTATCGGCACAAAACTCTACATTGATGTGGATCCTGAAGGCAACGGTTTTGATACCTCAATGAAGGCGCTGATCAAGGAACTAGGAGATCGAGGTATAAAGCAAGATGCTGACGTAACTGGTGCCGTTGCGCCCAAGACGGAGATTGTAACTCGCACGTCGGTAAATGCTGTCACACAGTGGACTCGACTTGACGTCATTCAATGGGCGAAGCAAAACAGTATTAAGAGGTAAATGTATGAAGATATTAGCCTTTAAGCCATTTCGTAGTTTGAACTGTGCATGCCCTTGTCAAGGTCATCGACACAAACAGGCACGCAACATAAGTTTATGTTGATTGACCCTGGGTACGTGCATGCTCAGTTCGAACTACGAACTGGCTTATTGAAATCATGAAGAAAAAATATGTTTTCTCCATGTTATAATAAACTAAAGTGTTTTCACATTTGATAAAAAAAAATTTAAACAAAGAACAAATAAAACATTTCATATTGATCCGCTATTGTCTGTAGTGAATATCCTATGGGCATTTTGACCTTGTGCAAACATCTTATGAAATGACAAAAAAAAACACATTTCAACAATACAATTTTAACTTCAATGTGTGTGTTTTGTTTATTCTTTACAGTCGAAAGGTGGCTAATATGACTGGGGAAGATTTGTTGTTTCTACAAAATCTCAGAAAAGAAGTAAGCAATAACAACAATCTTGTGGAAAAATCATTAAACAAATCTTAAAAACTCTCTAATTGTTGAATCATAATATTAACATGTATTTAGCTTAACACAAACTATGGCCATAACGTCGAAATTCAGATCAAAATGGGTTTAAAACCTCCGTTCTTTAGCAATATATTTACAGTTATCATTCCTCGGATTGTTATTGTTTTCTAACATATACTTAAAACACTATGTAGTCTTTCGGTGAATCTGAATATTCGTAATATGGTTGTTTTCCCACAGGCACCAGAATATTTTTTCGGCACTTTAGAGAGGAAACTTGGAATAAGGAGTCTTAACCAAATTCGAATAATGTCAACCGCACTGAAAAACCTATGAAGGATATATAATCTAGATATCTGGCCGTGTTTGTCAGACACTAGCAGATACAGTAAATAGACACAACCTATTATAAATATTTTCTTTGAAGTACAGTATAAGTGAAACGGTTTTGTTGTACTCATGTAAGGTTGCCAAGAAATGTTATTGATTGCAGGAAATTAGTATAGCAGGGATCCCAGTTGGAAGAACTCATTTCCGGGTGAACTGTTCAAACGAGCATTTTTATTGCACATCTAATCTTGTTTTGCTGCTTATGATGACACCAATTCGATACTGATTTTCGTGAGACAAAATTATAACAAAGGGAGTACGAAAAAAAAACACCATCCAGATTTTATGAACTTACGGGAGATGGGTTATATTCACAGGTAAATTCTGTTCCGGCTGCGTGAGTGCGGTAGGCCGTCTTGATTTCCCGGCAGTCCCCGCAACTTGCGGGAGATTTGCGACCCCTGGGATAGAGTTTATGCAGATCGTTCTTGTTATATTTCTATAAATTTCTGTAGGGTTTTTGTATGTATGTTATATGGAGAGTTATGTCGAAATTATATGGATGATTCTTCAAATTGAACCATTTTTTTATGTTTAATATTTAATTTAAAAAAAATGATTACTAGTATAAATAATGCATTACGCCTATATTTCGCAATATCTATAGGTTTCATATTTTTATTGGTACGGATTTCCATCGTTAAAGGTGCTATTTGAGGTTAAGAAATATAATTTTGTATTTGACTGTAAACATGTTTGAGCGCTATATTAGGCCTGATGTATGTAAATTTATTTATGATGTATGTGCTCTCTTAAGTGAGATCTTTTTATCAGTATTCCAATACACTAAATTATATATTATATAAATTAAATGTGTTATTCTATTTCTAGCATTTTTGTAGGCTAATGCCGACCATGTTGTTTATGTAGATTGCCACCAAGTGCATCTATTTTTCTATGTATAACATGGAAATAAAGTTGTTTTTTTTCTTGCCGTATGATAGAAACACTTCAATTATTGAACTTCATTAACACTCAACAAAAAAAAATTCTCAGACTCGAGATCATTGCTACACTAAAGAATGATATAATTAACTTCTATTTACATTCGGGCAACTGCAGATAGACCTGCTACAGCTATCTGATAAATAACTTAACATTTCACGATTTTCCCCGACGACGAAAAAGTTAACATTCTCCGGCAGTATTTTCCTCGCAAGAATCAACAAAATAGTGCAGCCCTTGCTGTGGAGATTGTCGACTGTTTTGTGGTAGGAGACAGGCAGCACCCCGCTCCCCACCCCGACTTCTCCCCAGTCGAGGAGAAAAAGCACAATTCGAAAAAAAAAAAATTATATTTATTTCCAACATATTAGCTACTCTAAAATCCTCTGAAACCCCTAAATTGTCAAAATTTCCCCCCTGGACCACTTTTGAAAGCCTTTTAATCGAAGCTCGACCACGCCTACTTTGCTTTCGTGGGGAAATATGACCCCCCCCGGGGGAATTTTGAAAGTAACTTATAGTATATTTATCTCTTTGCACCTACTAAATCTCCGATTGATGACTTGACCTTCGGATAAACCTTATATTTCTTTCTAACTTTTTATTCATGAGAAACAATTATTTAAATATAAAGTTCAGTTTACAGCGACTATGCGTGTACGTGCCTTTTCTTCGAAGTGCAACTTCTGATGAACAAAACATAATTGGTTTCTATTAGTGAATAATTCATTCACTTTATTTATTACCAAACAATTGAATTTAAATAGTTCATAGGCCTAATCCATAATAGGACTCCACATTATTTCGTGAAGTACAACTTCAGTTTGGTTTCACTACACTCCTGCACGATAATTACGTCTACTTTTACTACACGTGTAGAAAGATTCCACAATACCGGTACGCGTTTTCGTAATTGGTGAATCCACTAACTCTGAATTTTATGCCTCAACACACGGAACACGCCAGCGGCTCTAGTCATTTGTAAATATACAATTCTTGAAAATATAAACAAACAAATGCTTAACCCCGTACTATAAATACCTTTAGTTTCCTATAAACATACCATGCAGCCACATTGAAACGCTTGCACAGCCATGTTTCATCTCGTTAATAGATCTGTAGGACCACAACGATTTCTAAAAATTATTCTAATTACAGGCCTACCAGGACTATACCATACAGGCCTCAAAGATAAACAATCGGATTTCTGACTTACAATGAGGACTCTTCTTGTCGGAATTACGCAATTATGAAAAAAAAAATAAAATAAAAATTTAAAAAAATCAGGAACATGCAAGAAATCCAAATTGAACTTTCTATAGAACTGTAAAATATTCTGAGTTCCCCCCCCCCCCACAACCCCGCTTTTATTATTCTGTTGTTATTATACACTTTTTAATTGCCTGAACTTACATATGCGCTCAAACACTAGACGTTTTGTTGACTATTTTTCTCTCTTCTTCAAATCAGTTTCAATTTTCCATTTTCCCAAGTCATGCGGTTATGAGACACGCTGGTAGTGGATCCTTGATTGCGTGGATCTAATCAATGGGTAGCCAAGTGGCTCTCAACTCTGGTAGTTTAATTCATTACCGGAGAGTTTCAACAAGCTAAAGTAACTGTGATGATGCAGATAATCGTAATTTAGTACTGTATTTTCAAAATGTAAATTGCATCGATTTATAAACTGTTGTGGTACTTTCAGATAAAATCTTCATAATTTACATACATTCGTTGTTTGTTATAGCAATTCATGTGTATATATATATATATATATATATATATTTATATTTCCTTTAAATGGTCCCCCAATTACATATTTTGTTGATCATTTTGTTTATCATTTAATTTTCTACTCCCGATTCACTAGGTATTCAAGGATTGCGCCAGGATTTGCCCAACGAGGTGTGGGGGCTGATGTCTCCGACGACAGCAAAGTGGGTGTACTAACTCAAAATCTTTCGAAAGTGGCCAAAGGGAGAATCCCCCGAAAAATATGTCAATTTAAGGGCTTCAAAGCTATGTAATTGATATTAGTGTTTACTAATTTGTAGAAATACATATATATTTTTTTTCTGCTCGATGAATAGTTGTTTTTCTCGACAGAGGGTGATCTGGCCACACCCAACATCTCTGGAGCCACCCCTACATTACGATGAAGAGACGCAATAGGGCGTATAACATTGATGTGTTTCATGTGGGTGCGTCAACAACAACTGCTGTGTCCATACGTCCAAAATGTGTGACAAAAATGCCTCCAATCGAATTATATACAATATACAGCAAGTATATATGCATGGACCTATTAATAGGTGCATGATATACATAACTAGTAGTTGCTAGATTTTGTTTTACTGTTTACTTACCAACAGTAATGAACGCGGGAAAAACAGACAAAACATGGACCAAATTGGTAAGCTGTGTTTGGCGGTTTATTATTCGAACACAAACATACATACAATCACTTCAAATATACAGGTTAATATTTTATTACCTCAAATCTTTTAACATATTCCAAAGGAACAGCAAATTTAATATATATTATACAATGAATAGATATGTACCTGGACGGATAAAAATGGAATGGTTTAAGATCAAGGTGTTTTAATATTTAAGTTATTAGCATTCCTGTATTATTATTATTCAGCAAATATTACTTATATCGAAAATTGATAAATATATATATTATATATAATAATTAATTCATACAAACTAATATATTTATTTAGTAGTTTAGAAAATACCCATGAGTTAAAAACTCTACAGCAACGCCAATATAATTATAAATCAATGCTTAAGTTTTCTTTTTGCCTTCGAAAAGTCCAAATTTTTGGAAAAGCTTCAAAATGAAAATGGAATGGAGGAAATGTAACATGAATCAATTGGGCAACTATATTATTAGTAGATCTTTGGTTTCAATGAAAGTTGGGATTTTATGTCTCAAACTATACACACTCTTCCAATTAACAATATCAGAAACATGTAGTATTGAAATATATTAAATTTAAACAAGTTGCTTGAAAATCAAATACAACACAATGTATAGAATAGTAAATACATTTTTTCCTTATCTAGAATGTTTAGAAATACTTTCATGTTGCACTGGGAAGTATGAAAATATTATGAATAATAATGCAATTCAAACAGAATAGGTATTTAACACTGTACATAGTTTGCGCTATGAGGTGACACTGCTATGATATTGAATACTGATATTCACAGCAACCTGCGGCATTGCATACAACCAAAGAATATAAAACTGCAAGAGGTCTGACTCTCGGTGTT
The DNA here is from genome assembly GCF_011630105.1 of Anneissia japonica. Lineage (NCBI taxonomy): Eukaryota > Metazoa > Echinodermata > Crinoidea > Comatulida > Comatulidae > Anneissia > Anneissia japonica. The sequence goes on along the minus strand of NW_022720008.1, from coordinate 449,000 downwards.
TTACTGAAACACAATCTGGAAAATACTACCACAAACTACAGAGTATCCTTCAAAAGAACATAAAAAGCGTTTGTATCGAAACGAGTGCTGTGTCTTTAGAATGCATGTTTGAGTTTTTTCAACCTCTACTCAAATTCTAACACGGCGCGCACTATCTTGTAGTAGTACTTTATTTTTTCATGCAAAATCAAGGCAGTTGGACTTCTTGAGATTCTATACTCTTTGATACAATTTTTCATCCTTTTTATATACAAAATTAATTACAATGTTATCAGAATTTCACAGAAAATCATATCAGATATTTCGAAACATTTCCCATTTATCATTAATCATCAAGTTGGCAAAGACTAGCTACTCCACGGTTTATCCAGTAAGCTTCGGATTTATTTGAGCTTAAATCTAAGTACATGACAAAGTTAGTTGAGTGACCAGTCGTTGACAGGGTTCCACGGCGAGCACTGGTTTTATAAATTGGACATTTGTAAACAGCCTGATCGGTGAATTTACTCTTTTCACCTGGTTTCAGCCAAATGATGGGCAACGTGTCGAAAAGTATTTTAGGATACGACTCGTTGAGGCATCGAAGTTCACGATCCCAACGTGCTCCTTCCAGAAATAAACCCTATTTTCCAAAGACAAAAAGTTTTAAATGAGTTATACATATTTGTTATAGTCAGGAATGACAAAGTTGCAAGTTAATAATTTGATAAATAAATGATAGTTATCTGGCCTGAAATTATAACGTTTTAATATTTAGACTGAAATATTTTTATTAATTAATAATATAATTATTCTAAAAAAATATTTAGCGAATTTGTACAGGTTTTGCAAGAAACTTTGGGGAATAGGAAATTGTAATATATTAGTAGTAAAATCTAAATATTTATATTGTACCTTAACAAATGCACCATCTTCTGGTTTCTTTGGTTCCGTATCCTCTTCGTGGGTTGTAACCTCAAATTGGAAGCCAAGATGATCAATGGGAATAGTGTACTTTCTTGCAAAGTTTTGACTTACACCTACCAGACAAAATTAATAGGAATATTAGTCGTGATTTACAGATTTCAAAAGTACAGTAGTATCTTGCAAGTGACATCAAGTCAATGTCTGCCAAATCTCTTGTAAAAGATGGCTATTTAGACCAGTAAGGTTACAGTAAGTACGAAGCTTTCGATTTGTGATAACATAGATCGTAGAAAGTGATTTACTAAGGTGTGTTAGTAGCAGGAAGTAGTATTTGTTGTTATACTAATAATGTTGAGTGTTTTTGATCTGTTCAATCAAGTTTCATCATTCATAACAGTCTTTTAGCAGCTTCAATATAACAATTGATATTATAGTTCAACTTGACCTGAACTACAAACATTATGTTGTTTACATTACAGTATTCATTATTATTAATTAACTGGCTTTGAAGTGGAGCCTTACTTACCAGTCAAGAAAGACTGTGTAAAATAGAATCCAGACAACCAGAATACCTCTGGGGTTCCATTGTCAATCCAATCTTGTAAGAATTTCAACCTAGTATGATAAAAGAAAATCAATACTTAGCAGTATTTTTACACAGTGAAGTTATGTGTTGTTCTCAAAGCAGATTTTTTGGGTTGCAGTAGAACTGATGCTTATCTTGCAACCCCTGATTGCTGGGTTCAAATCAACTGACACAGCAGGTTTGTTCACTTCTTAAAGCCTTTGCTACTGTTAAAGCACAGACCATTGATGATTAATGCTATTCCCATGTGTGGCCAATCTTAATTATTTCTATTGCCCGGTCCCTTCTACAGTTCTGGCATGGGCATCCTCATCTTTTGCCTCAGGGTTCTAACATAGAGCTTGATTTGTGATACTTGATGGTGATATTCAGTGCGTGTCCCAGATTCAATTCAACTTATGGTCTAGAATATCATTTTCAAGTGGCCTTTGATTAATTTGATCCCAAAGTTCTGTATTACTAACTCTGTCCTGCTACTTAATGTGAAAGATCCTTTACAGCCATATGTTTATACACCTCTTTAGCTTCTTCATATTTATCATTTTAGGTTTGTCTACTCTGATGTAAAATCTACTCCATTCCCTAAGCTACTTATAGAGAGTGTATCATTCCACAATACACTTTCTATAGTTGTGTAAAAAAATTAATAAAAGAATAATAAGATTACTGCAATGATCTTACCTCTGCAGCAAGTCAGTGACATAGCTTCCCATAGGCTTAAGGGAAGGGTATGACTTAGCAGCCCACATTGCTGGTACTTTACCAACAAGCATACTGTTAAAGACATCCTCCAACTCAGCAGACATCACCACAAGTCCTTTGATGGCTTTCTTCATGTTCTGGAGACTGACACGGACAACTGATGTCAGCCGGTTGAATCTGATCAGTTCCTGACGCAAGACTGTGTTCATTGATTCATTGTACATCACTGGATACTTCTCTATAACCTGAAAAATAACATCCTCATGTAAAACTTTTGTATTTCCAAACATTTTGAGGTATGGACTGCCATAAGTGAATTTTCTCACTATCTTTATTATTATTATTTTTTTTACAAAATGGTTTTCTACTTAAATATATAATAAGACATTGGCTATGTTCTCACACGGCAACTAACGGTTAGCAGGATCCGGATCCTGCTAACCGTTAGCTTCCGTGCGTCCATACGAGATAATCCCGATCCGGATACCAAGAATATGATGATTGAATAAGCCAATAAGAAACTGGAAATTGTAAACATGTACGTGTGATTGGTTGATGATAGAAACGCGCTCAACATGCTAACCGATAGCGCTTGCTAACTCTTAGCGGTATCTGGATACTGCTAACGGTTAGCGCTAACCGATTGGGCGTTCTCACTCAGGTGCTAACGGTTAGCGCTAACAGTTAGCTCCCGATCCGGATACTAGGGCTCTCGTGAGAACCAGGCTATAGATACACAAAAGGACAGGTCGGCTGTGACTGACAAGTTTAATAAGGCAGAGCACATCGTGTTATAGTACAATGCATGTGTAGTGAATAGACAATGAAGGATGGAGTTATAAAGGACAATGGCAACTAAACTTACTGCTTCAATATTGAAGTCTGCTGGCAGCTTAGAGAGAATGTCGCTCGCAAGATCTTGAATAACCTCTTGTGGGGACTTCCCAGCCCCTCCTGTCTGACGTGGCAATGTCAACAGAATGCTATCAAACAACTAAAGAAAAAATAGAACAAGAAGAATTAAAAACAAATAATCAATAATTAAAATAGTACTTTTTCCTTTCTCTTACGTTTTGTAACAAATCTACCCTAAATTGTCTTATATGCGGTGAATAATGTAAATTCTCATTAAAAAACAACACCTTAAACATTAGATAGACCAACTCATTTATCATTGTTTTGTTTTTCTTTATTTTGCTTTTTTTGTTTAGTTTAGCTTTTAAGGGTCACACATGTAGATCAATGCTTGTGGTGGGATACCATTTTTCACTTATAATAAAAAAGTGATATGTAATATGTATATTTACTTGTAACATTTGTGGAATAAAGAATTGCATTGAACTGGATAACTGAATTGAATAAAATAGAAACATCCAACTTTCCCAACATGTCATTGGTTGTGTTGTATTATTTTGAATAAATTCCGGTACTACCTGCTGTGTTTCTTGGTTGTCTTTTGTGATGTCAGCATTCTCATGGAGTCCGAAGACTTCTGGATGAGGAATGGATGGCAAGCTGCGAATGTACTCCAGGTAACTGTTGTAATCTCCATGATCTGGTGCATAGTATTCCCCACTATCCGAAAACCTGCAGTAATTAAGTTCATAGATAGATATAAAAAAAAATACAAAAACAAACTAAAATATGTATTTCATATAGACTATAAAAATATTACAAAAGTAATTTATAGAGGGAACAAAGACAACTAACTTACGGATACTTTGCCTGGTCAAGAATTTCATGGCTGTAGAATTTGCTTAGAAGGGCAATCAACAGACGTCGATCCTTATCATCAGTAACACGCCCTCCATAATTACACTCGCCAGTGAGGTACATCAGGGCATCAAAAGGAGTCACATCATAATCATTCAGGAACATCTAAATAATCAAGTTTGGAAATATTAAAAGGATAATGTTTTACTCTTGAAAATTAACATGTGTGCCAGATCCAAAATATATTTATGTAATAGAATAAAACTCTGTGCATCTCTTTAATGCCTCTAATTAAATTTCTTTTAAAAAGAATATCAGTTTCACATAGTGCATTATGAACACATACTAGGGTCTTTTTGGAAGTATTTCATAATTTTACAGCTAATAAGTGGGCAAGACTATTGGGTGAGCAGTATAAGGCAGGAGCACCGCAAACTAAAATTTTAACATCAGCACTGATTCAAGATCCTCCTTAATCGGTTCTTTTTGGATAAGGACATAAAAATCAGAGGTCTTGTGTACACAAAAACAAGATATACTTACCTGGATAAACCAACTAATTGTCTTTATTCCCAAAAATTGAACACCCCTTTCGAATAAAATAGAGCAGTCCAAGCCAGGGTGTCACATACAAACTGTCTCCCTAAACAAGTCCTCATTCCCTATTCTTACTGGGTCGGACTGTTCTATTCTATTCAAAGGGGTGATCTGTTTCGAAAACAGACAATTTAATAGTCAATATACAGGTAAGTATTCATGAAATAGACTTACCTTTACTATTTCTTCCCAGTATTTTAGCCTACTAGATAACAGTGCACACAATATTACATAATTTTATTTTTGTTCATTTATGTCATTCAATTGTATTGCTTTCACTGATGTAATAAAAAAAGATTAATTTTCGTACCTGAATTTGAGTCATGCTGATCCTTAGATCTGATTCATTGAACTCGTATGGAATGTTCCAGCCAAGGGGGCCAAATTTACGCCTCTCCTGCACCAGCGCATGGAAGAAACACAAACCAAACAGCAACTTCTGCCAATTCTCTGGCTGTGAAGAGATAATAGCTATAAATATACAAACTGAATAACCTTATTGTAAATATAAAGTTTATCAGTGATGGGGAACACGTCGCAAAATATGGCCTGCTTTTTTGCTTTTCAGGTTAATGCGATACTATAGAAAACGCAACACCAAGACGTGCGCACAACAGATCGTTTTTAACAATGATCCGTTTGGACTGTCATCGACAATGCCTATTTTTAATAAGTCAATCAAAGTATATCTCATAGCCATAGACCTTTTTAGGCCCAGCCCAGCTCAAGGCTTCTTACTTATTCATCAACATTGTACAGCAAGATAATTTAGTTTGTTGCCTACTACCAATACAATATTCTTTGTAGTGTAAACAACAACTTTGTTTTAAACTTTTGCACATGACCCGCAATATACCAGCACGCTATAGCCAATTAGTACCTGCTCAAGGTTTGAAAAACAATGATGTCACAACCGACTCATAAATCTGATTAGTGAAGGATAATCATAATATTTGATTTACAATGAATGAAAATTTTCATTTTCCTTACTTTGTTGCAGCCTTGGAAGAAACTAGGGTCAGAGATGGGATCATTCAGGTAGGATCGAAGCAAGTTGGCTCTTAAGCCTTTAGGTGGTTCATTGGTCATCTTAACACCTGTAATAAAGAGTGATTGTTATAAAAACATCTGGTTTAATCCATTAACGTATCCTTAAATAATAACAAATAATAATAACAGGAACTTCATTTTGAGTTAGTCTCAGAGTGCTGCCTCTTCATTACCTGTTATCAGTAACTTTTAGATAAATGTGGCTATACTACTTTCACCATATAAGGCCAAATAAAAAAAATTATTGGGTTGGCCACGCCTGACCGACCCAAAATTTTATGAAATTCAGGGTCGCATTTTTGTTTTTTCTTTTTTTTAATACAAGGAACAACATTTTTTTTTATGAGCTAATAAGGCTGAAATATAGTCTCGGCTAGGCCAGGGGGCCGAGGCCTAGCCTATTTTAGTGCATGGTACACGATGCAAATCCAAAATTGTTGTATTATATGTGTATTTTCTACTTTTTAGGCGTAAACACATTTTTGGTTTAAAGAAAAAAAAGGTCTCCTACTGACCTACCCATTTTTTGGATTTCCCAAAATGTGGTCAACACAAAAATTTATTTTTTTGACCTAATAATGAAAAATAGAGTGAATGTTTTACAACTGTTTAATGTTAAAACAAACCGTTTTGTAAGATGGACACAGGGAAGCTCTCTGATGGATAACTGGTCAGCCAAAGTCGGAATGCTGTATTTGTGTTTTCAGGAATAATGACCTCCTCACAGATCTTCTCTAGCTTTGGCATCCAGCTAGTTGCCAGGTGACAATTCTGTAGAATTACCCAATTGCCTGTTTTCAATCCATCTTCTATCATCTTTGCGGCAATCGGTCCCTGTCCCTGTCCAAGAGAAATTGCCTGGATGCGATTCCCGACGTATCCTTTATCCGATGCAAACTTCATAAGCCCGGCCATAGGATCGGCACCAGGCGATAACACAAATATTAACGGCGCACAACAATTAGAGTCTGCGAAACTTCCAGCCAAATCAAACGTTGGCGGCTCTACATAAGACTGTCCAATGTTATCGATGACGTAGTCTTGTATGGCAGGTACAATCTTGTCAGGTCTGAGACAGCGCAAAACTATCATCCGTGATAGTCCAGACAAATCATTCCATTTTCCTGGATAACGTTCTTCATTGGGTGTCGCGGAATCATAAATCTTCTTCCATTCTGTTACATTATTCTGGAAATCTACAACAGAATACACAATAGACTATTTCTTTTTCCAATAATCATATTGAATATAGTGTTTACACAAAAATCAAAAGTTGCTAGTTAACAATTCTAGAAAATACAACTGTTTTGCTCCAAAGCTATATATTTTTTATATTTCAAATGTAGTATGTTTATAACATTAAGTTTTTTACATTTTTATAACACATACGAAGGCTTAATTATTTTAAAGACTTACCTTCTCGTAGTCCGTTGAGGTTGGTCAAATTATCTGCACGCACAATTTCTGACCATGATTTATCCGACAACCATTCTGGAGCGGGGTTAGGATATGGGTTGTCCAAAGCGACACCACCGGTTAGCAAGAAACGCCACTCTGTGTCATCGACCTTTCCTCTAATCAATTTCGAAAAAGAAAACAATGTTCTCAGTCATCTCAAAGGACATTTCTGGAGTGTCAATCAAACTTAACAACTGACCTATCAGAACAGTTCAAGAATATGCGCATGTTCTACAAACACACGTTTTCCCACAAACGCATGTGTTTGCGTATGTTTTTACACGGTTGTTTCGTGGGACCTTAGCAACAATATCCAAGGGGCGTGGCTAAGTGGAAAGTTCTATTCAACATAAGGTGTAGCAAAACTCATTTTTTGACAGAGGTTCGAAATTGTGAAAATTGAAGCAAAAAGCTGATGAATCAAACCTGTGAAAATAATTTTTCTTTTTCTTTGATAAACAAATACGGGACAGAGTTAAAAGCTATGATATCAGGGATAGCGATCTCAATCCTAATACAGGATTAATTTCCTGGAGTCCCAACTCATAAATGATTAACATTTTTAGAACAACTTTGAAGATGTATTACTAGAAAACTTTCTAGTTCATGGACAAAATGCTCTCCACAACATTTCATAAAATCCTGGAAAGTTACCCAGAGTTATGATATCAGCAGTGAACTCACCTGCCCTGCATGATACCAACACACAGTACCACCGAGAACAGCAGTTTATCTTTCTCAAACAACGACCGGCAGATATTACGATAAATACTGTCAGTGAAGTGATCATTCAGATTATCGATCCTGTCTTCCAATGATGAGGACTTCTTGCTGTTTTGTATCGACTGGAGGTAAAGGTTAATAAACCATGTCAGCGAGTACTGGTACATTGGTTCGATGTTGGCCAGCTCCGAGATGCAGAAAAACAGCGTTGAGGAATGCACTGCCACAGGCTTGTAACCATTCCTGGTTTCATCAATTTCTTTCTCAGTGGCAGAAGCAATTTCCTGAAATTGACAAAGCAATAAAAAGATGTAAGCATTTTGTAATGTAAAACACAATACCGTTGTTTATCAAAATCTCACAGCTCCTAAAAACATTTGTTCATACGGTTAGTTTAAAATTGGATTATCGACATTTAATTTTTACCTGTTTAGCTGTGATTTCTTCAGAAAGTGTTTTAGAAGACGATAGAACCTTGATAGCTGTTTCATCCTCCAAGATGTTGCCCTCTGAACTGGAGAGAACTTTGAGGATCTTATCTTCAATTTCTTTCAACTGACGCTTGTTTTCGGCACTTTCTAAGATTAACTGGTTCTTTTTCTCCTCCAATTCTGGTTTCTCTTTAGCTGCCACGATGCCGAGCAGCTGGTCTTGTAACCCAAGAGGAGTTATCATGAAGTTTACAAGAACAACCTGCAGGATTTACACAAATAAACATTGATGCTTGTAAACCTGGCATTTATCTGATCATCAATATATTCACAAAATACACTTTAGCAGAAGTAATCACATTTATATTTACATCATTAGTCCATAAAGCTTTGTCTAGACTATCAAATTTTCTTTGACAAAAAAAAAATGTCGCTTTTACCCATATATAGTCATGATGTGAAGTCATCATGACCATATTTAGGCATGTCACATGTTTTTGTCATCTAAAATGTGGAAGTCTGAACAGCGTTTAAATTACTTACTTTGACGGATATCTCAGGTAGGTAGTGTGGATTTCGTAGACTGGTTGTGATGTAGAACTTGAAATCATGCGAGTATTCAATCACATTTTCACCAAGTCGCAAGTACTAAGAAAAATAAGAAAAAATATTCTAATCCAATGGTCAATATCTCATTAAATAAGTATTTAAGTGGGTGCAACTGAATATTCAGGAAACACACAAAGGGTTGAGAGGTGGTGAGCATTAACATAAATGTCTTGACATGACTTCCAAAGCAGAACCTGTAAACAAATGCTTTAAGGTTGTTTAATTTTATATATAAAATTTACATTCAAAAAGTTAAATTTATTAATTCAAGTTATTTTACAAGTCAAATTGTTATTTAATTAAGTCTTTATTATTTTAAATATTTAAATATTAAAAGTTAAGTATATTAAAAAATTTCATTTATTTTTTTATTTGACTTCATTTCATTTATTCGTCTAAAAAAACCCCCATTAAAACAGTACAATACACATAAAATATACAAAGAGACAGGAAACCCAAAAGTTACAAAATCGACTATCGAGTGGATTACCTAACATAACAAGAAATATAATATATAATAATATATTAAAATCTCGTCAGCCTTTAAAACAATCAGTGCGGGAGCAAATAATTCCATAAACGGGGAAAATAATTGCAAATACAGAATTTAAAACAAACCTCAATTCACTGAACTCATAACGTCTAAGATTAATTTTAATTCTAATTATAAATTATTTTATTTATTAAACATTTTATTTCGATTTGTCATATTTTAATTCAAATTATTATTTTAGCAATATAATATTTATTTCTATTCTATATTTTAAATTATTTCCTTTATCTATTTCAGTTTCTTTTTAAGATGTTCCAAAGAACTTTCCTTTTCTTAGTCTTTCCTTAATATCTTTACTTTCATTAAGACTTTTCCTTTCCAATTATTTAAATGGTTTATTTATTTTCTAATAATTATTTTAAGTTTAAATTTACATATCATGTCATTTACATATCATATCATTTACATATCACTTCATTTTACTGTTACGGGTCACAGATTGTGATTAGAATAATGTGTTTGGTACCAATGTAAAGGTAAGATGTTTGTTTGTAGTTCTTGTATTTAAGTCAATCTGATCACATACGCACTCTGAACGAGCTTTGGAAAAGTGTTAAAATTCGCTATAAAGTCTGGCGGTGGCTGGTACTATGTTTTCAAACCATTAACAATATGCATGAGACACTGTACCTCAACTCCTTGTGCTTTGAAGGTTTGTTTGAGAAGAATAGGCTCCAACAGTGGATCCAGCTCCTCCCCTATGTTCTCTAGCAACACAGGCTTTCCAAATTGAATTGCATTTTCCAGAGTGCGAACATAGTTTGGATCCGACAACTTAATAACTGAAAGTTGATTGGCTCTCTCCATATTCTTCACCCACTTGTTGGCTTGACCTGGTTTGGGAGTCAATTATGATTAAAATAATTAGCAAATCTGTTTCATTTCAGCTGATTTTATCAAAATCTCTAACAGTGAGTATTACCAAATTAGCACATTATTTTAGCAGTCAACTATATATTTAATCATTTGGTACTGTATATGTACAGGTTAATTTGTGTTCTAGTGTACCACACATAGAGGCCTTGCATGGCACATTTATTATTATTATTATTATTATTATAATTATTATTATTATTATTATTATTATTTCAAACATTAAATAGGCCTATGCAGTAATGTTATATAAAATATATTATGATGCTTAGGGTCATTGTTAGTTTCAACATTTCTACGTGAGTAAAACATTCTTCTCTCTCTCTCCATCCAAAAAAAAAAAACATAATAAAAGTATGATTGCTGTCCTTTTGAGATCATCATTTAAATATTGTCATTAGAGTACAAAACACTGTTGACCCCCATTTCCCTAGCATTATGTTTTGTACTCTTGTTAAGAAAATAATTACCCCAAAGACTTTTAATGAGTGAACTGAGTGGAGTAAAATGATTGGTAGTTAAGATTACTCCCAGTGTCCTGTTAAAAGTCCTGGTAAAACCAGTGGTTTTTCTCATAAATAAAAATACAGGACACTCTAATTAAAGATCATGCTTCTGTGGTCCCATATTAGCAAATGTCTTTTATATTTATTTTCTAATTAGAGACCAAAGCTGCTAAAGACCATGGAAATCCCAGTCAAAAAAGGTAGTCTTTAATTGGAGGTAGATCTGTAGTTCTAATCCCTAGGCTTTCCTTGAGCTATCGATTATTGAATCTTGGTTGACATTAACACTCATACCTCAAGTAAAAAAACCCAAAACTTTACCTTGTGGATCAATCATCAGAGGCCATCGCCTAGAGTTGGACACCATTATGCCATTGTCAATGGAGAAGGAATCTACAGGTAGACCAGCAATCTGCCAGTCGCGAATCTTCACTGGTTCTCCAAGAGTTGCATTTAAGGAGAAGCTATCTGAGCAGGGAATCTTCTTCTCTTGACTTTGAGTCAGCCACTCCTCTGTTGCCCTCTGTGGTTATAAATAGACAATTTTCACAGTGAAGAAAAGGAGAAGACTTACTTTATCATCACATTAAAAAGAACAACAAAGAGGATTGAAAAAATATTTATAATAATAACAGCAGCAATGGCGGCAATAGGACCATGAAAAATAGCAACAGTCACAGCATGAGCAGCATCATGAACAGCAGCAACAATAATAATGATAAAATAACAATAAAATAATTTGATACAGCCCATATAAACAATAGCTTTTACTGTCAGCAAAAGATAATGTGCTCAATCAATCAAAAAAGAACAATCCTACTCGTTCTACTTATAGGCTACTGAGATAGGAGTGCTAGTTTTCTGCAGAAACTAGGTCAAAATTTCTATAAAACTAGGACAAAATTACTCTAAAACTAGGTCAAAATTACTCTAAAACTATGTCAAAATTACATTAAAACTAGGTCAAAATTACTCTAAAACTAGATTAAAATTACTTTAAAACTAGTAGGTCAAAATTACTCTAAAACTAGGTCAAAATTACTCTAAAACTAGGTCAAAATTACACTAAAACTAGGTCAAAATTACTCTAAACATAGGCCCTAGTCCATTATCGGAGAAGTGCTATTAGCCACTGGTCATCCGTCAAGAGATAGGTCCAAATACCAACATCCAGGTAAGTTGAATGGGTAGTTGGAAAGCGAACTCATGATGAACCTTAACACGTTCCATTTTACAGGGATATTTTAAAACACATTCCATCTTAAAGAGTAATTCCAACACCACAGCAAAGAGTGTATCTGTGCAAGTCCAGTATACTCAATTAAATAATAATGATAAAGTCACTTGATACAGGTCACATGTTAGACACCTTTTATATAAGCATACATTTCAACAAACTGACTGAAAAAACATAAACAATGGCTTTTTATTGTCAACATATGACAGTGTGCTTAATAACAAAACAAAAGAATTCTACTGGTTCTACATAAAAAAAACAAAAAAAAAAAACAAAACTAGTAGTGTAAGTATGCTAATTACCTGTCTGAAATCCACTGTAAAAGCACCCAGGTATGCAATAACACCTGATGAGATCAACACATCACCTGTAATGTTGATATACTTCTCTCCGAGTTCCTTAGCAGCTTCGCTCCAGCGATCCTTCTCACCGCCTAGACCGCCGATGAGTTTCTCCGCACGGACCAGCTTCTGCGAACACAGTTCAATGTTGAACTCCAAGTCCTTCTTTTTCTGAATCATCACTTCAAACTCGTCGTTGAGCGCTTGTAATTTGTCTGTGATTTCCTTCAGTTCGGCTCGTTTAGCGTTCAACTTTTCCATTTGAACCGCAAGTTCAGCCTCGGCCAACTTTAACTTCTCTTGTTTGGGACCAACGATCTGCAAAACATAGTGATTGATGTTCATATACTGTATGTGATCTATCTGAAAACCTTCACACATTCAAATAAAATATGGAATAGCTCATCAAGCAGCTTTTGCAAAACAATGAAAGATTTAATTCAATGAGATAGACAATGTGAGTGTGGCTGCGTCTAGAAAGGGTAAGGGCAATTCATAATTTTTTTAGTGGTGTTGTCACTTACGATCAAGTTAGAATTTAATATGAGAAATATGAATTAAAAAATAAGAAACTAAAATAAATAACTAAAATACCTTCTCAAGATGAAGTGTAGAATGATCAGCAAAATTACTGTCATCTAGTAGAACGCATTAGTTTCTCGAATAACTGATATGATTTTTTTGCGCTATGGTTCTCCTGTAGTTAAACCTACCTTTGCAACATTGTCGTATATATCCATGGCTCGAACCCACTTACACAGCCCTTCACAGGCGGCCGAGATGTTCTTAATCACAGCTGGATCAAAGTCTGGATTCGGAATGTATCTAAAATAGGATATAATAAAAAAGATAAGATGTAAGTAAAATCAAAGAGTATAGATACAGCAAGGGAGCATAGTACGCTTGCTGAGAGCGTCAAAGAATGATAAGCTATACACAGCCAGTGGAAGATGCCTGCTGCCATACAGTATGTATGCCTCTTATTACACATGGTTTGAAGGTGGTAAATTTACATCTTACATCATACCATTGGAGCCTGCGCAATTCGTGCAAACTCACATGTAGCGGGCAAGCTCCATGATGGGGACTACACTCTCTTGGTGTTTCTACGTATTTTGATAATATAAATCGCAACCCACCACCAGTGTTGGTCTTTACTGGTTTGGTATTTGAGGCAGCGCCGCTGACTCAGTGAATTATGACAGCAGTGCCAATGACCCAACCACAGGTGGAACCTGTCTGAGTGTCTGTGATACATGACCAGTGAAATAAAGAGAGCAAAGATTGACAGTATAAAAATTGGAATTGTATATAAATTATCGTACAAGGGTGTACATATACTGTATGCATGTTTATGTGTATTATGTAAATTATTTGTGTGGGGAGGGTGAGCAATATTTATGATTTATTTAAACTCAAAATTGTATTTTCTTTAGCTAAGTTCTTTGCTTTAAGTTGTTGTTTTCCTCTTTGTTCATTAGTTTAAGATTGACTGTGCCACTTTCTTGTGTGCTGCCACTGTTGTAAAAGTGTAATGTTAAATAAATATTATTAATATGTTTTATAAGTCAATCGTGACGTCAACACTGTAACTCCCAATGTTATTTGCCTATTCCCCAGCGTCCACTAATTTTTCTATTAGTGGACGCTGGCTTGATTTTTTTAGGTTTGTGTGCAAAAAAAAATTCCTCATTTCTTTTGTCAACGCGAATACATCGCGCACTACGATAAAAATTGAATTGTAATTGAAAATTACTTTCGTAAAACAAGCTTAGTTAGAACCCAAAGAAAGTTACTTCAAATTCAATATTAAGTATGAACAATAAAGGAATTTTGTGAATAAATGGACGCTCATAAACACAACAAACTGAACGTTTAATAGGAATATTCTAGACCTATTTTAAAGACTCAAGGAACAAATTTAGATGTAGGCCTACTATGTAGTGTACTATGCAGAGCTCTACTAATTGCTTAATAGTCTGCATGTGCTTTTCTAAGCTCAACACTATGTAATAAATGTAAATAAGGTGAATTCAATAACATAAACTTACGTGGTGCGAATCTTTTTGATAATTGCCGGTGGAATTGCATCTTTGTTGTAAAGCTTTAGAGATTCCAAGAATTTCATGTCACTAAGAACTTTTTGAGATGGTCCCCAGTAGTCCTCTATCATCTTGCCACTACCGGATGGATCTGGTTTTCTTTCCGGTTTGATTCCCTTCATTATGCAGATTGATTCCATAACGAGTTTCACACCATATGGTGGGTTCTAAGGATAGAATGACATTAAAAGTTTATTAAACACACAGGTAGGTGTATAGGTTTTGCTAGGGAATAACACAGGCAAGATGCAAACAAATTTTCATTTTAAGACTACTGTGTTAATTAAAATTACATACACATATATTTAAACAAATATTGTAATCGGATTAATCTTTGATACATGTCTTACTTTCATAGATTTGACCATGGTAATATCACTAGGTTTCAAGGTGTTCAGGGCTTGGATGGAGGCCTCTAAAGCAGGCAGTGCCTTCGCAAGATCACCTTCACACTCGTCTTTGATGGCCTTGGATGCTGCAGCTGCCTCATTGGCTACTGCTTCATCTGCACCAACAAGCTGCATGCAAAAAAATATACATTACATATACTGTACATCAATTAACAATAAAACTGAATAATGGAAGTTATAGGAAAATATTTAAGGTAACTGGTATAATTGATAAACAAAAAACCTTACATAATTCCGAAAAAAAAGAAGAAAATATAATGAAGACTACAAAAATAAAATCAAACAGAAGCAAAAGAAAATACTGAAGAAAAGCTTATTGAACAAAACAGCACAACATAACAGGAAGCTACTGCCTATAATACCTTCTCTATATTTCAGAACTTCAATACCAACCTCTTTCTTGGCTTCTACTTCCACAGTGTCTTGTTCAATTTTTATCATCAATTTCTCAGTTTCTTCAGATGTCTTGATCAGCTCTGGTTGGAGGTCTGTGAGTTCCTGTTGCATGACAGAAACTTGGGAGGCAGCAAAATCCAGTTTCTCCAGACCGATCAGGTAACGGTTCTTCAAATTCATGATCTCTGTTCTCTTGATGTGCAGGAGCTTCTTGAAGGTCATTATCAATTCCAAGTATGATGTCGGCGTGACATAGTTATGACGACGAAGTGTGTCTAAGAATCTGTGAGAGGGCAGTATATAGGTTATTCTTCTTATTAAACAAATCAATGAAGAGGTTTTAATCTTGCAACATGTAAAGATGAAGAAATGTATTCAAAAAAATTTTCAAAGGTTATTTGTTTCAAAGCACAATACAACACACATAGATATTGTACATTGATTGTATGTGTGATAAATATTGAGTATTTTTCATTTTAAGAAAAAAATGTTTTCCACATAGTGCTTACGTCTCAGACATTAGCCTGACACTCTCATGGAAGTGCTGACACATCCAGACACACTGCTTCCGAATGTCATCTTCCAGATCCATATCTTCAAGGAACCTGTTGGCAACCATCTGCAATGCATCTGGAGGCCATGCCTGAAAGAAAGAAGTTTCAACTATCATCAAATATCCACTGCTTATTCTACTCTCTTGTAATTATAAATATACCATATATTCTTCTTTTCATTTCATTTATTTCGGCTTTGACACAAACATAACAAAGAACAGACACTTACCAGGTAGACGGGATTGTCAAAAATTTATTTTGCCAGTAAAGTTACATGTGCACTTCATCATACATTTTGCCAGTATGAAAGACTGATAAAACTATGTTATGGTGTGTGGCTTTGTTTCTGATATACTGTATTTGGGGGGGGGGGGTGTATATTTTTAGTAGCATATAATGTATTATTGCCTTTTTTGCTTTTGAAATAACACTTATTGCAGTGAGCACTATACCAGGCCATTAATGTAATCAATAAATTAAATAGTCTAATCACTACAAAGAAGTGTCCTTTGTATGAGAAAGAAATCTGAGCTTACCTGAAACCAATCAATGGTACAGCAATTAATGAGCGATGGGAACATTCTTAGTCGGTTCCTGAAGGCATCCCCAATAGGACTCATTGCTAGGACCACATGGAGATTACGACGGACACGTTCAATAAAGTAATTGTACATTGACAAAGGTGTAGCCTCTATCTTTCTACCCTACAAGATCAACAAAGTTAGAACAGACTTTTAAGAGCAATTTTTCACCTAGGTGGCGGTTATAATGTTAGTTAGTTAGTTATTTATTTGTTTGACACTCTCAGATTAAAACCGAGATTAGCCAATTCTGGGTTATGAGTGAAATACAGGACATTTTTAAAACACATGCAAAAAACACGATTAAAAAGTTTTAAAAACAAAATATACAAACATTTTATAAATATGATTTACTTAAACACAATAGACTGCCGTAAGGAGAGGATTTGGCAGGCAAATTTAGCTACCCTATAACAGTGGTTCCATCGCTCATTAAAAAATTGAATTTGTCATTAGAGGTTAAATCTGCAAAGAATGGGTTGATTTTAACAGTATAATCATACAAGTGGGATCTGAAATCATTGTATATTGGACATTCAATAAAGCAGTGTAATTCATTTTCTATGCTATTCAAGTTGCACAGACTGCATTTTCTATCATCAACCGGTTTTCTGTTATAATGCCCTACTTCAATTGCAATCGGGGCGCAAACTGACCTAAAGAGGGCTAAAGCTCGCCTATTACATTTCTTCATGAAAGTCGTTACATAACTAGCTGTGCCATAAATGGATTTAAATGGACGACAAGTGTGCAGCTTACTGCACGAATTTGGATTCTTTCTGCGATCATTAAAAATGGCCTCTTTCCAACGGTTTTCTACAAACAACGTAACGGCTTGGCCTAATCAGCTTGGCCTAGCCTAATTGGGCCTGGTCTACCTTTAGCAAATTCTTTATATTCTATCGAGAGTTACATTAAACTAAAGCTAAATCATATTTACGTTTAATAAAAATAACATTTATTGATTGAATTTACTTTGTTTTTGTACCAATATTCAGTAGGGATTCCCGAGGATGAGCATGGCCCGCCCATCGGCTCAGCGACACGGCCACTGGCTTCCATTTTGGACGGCCTATATCATTTTTCTAGCTAAACCCCTGGTTAGTTGTTAAGTTTGATGGACACTTCGGAAAATCTATTGCATGCAATAGTGTTCATTTCAATTATATTTATACATTTGTATATATTTTCTTTTTTTCACTTTCCTCAATTTGCCTTAATTTGTCAATATATATTTAATTCGTTTTAAATTATTTAATTGTTGATTTAACATAACCTTAAAGATTTTTTTTATAAATTGTTCAGTATTTGGGAAAGATTTAGGTGCAATTATCTTTTTGTATTATTTTTTATTAATTGGTCCCTGGAATGAATTGTTCAAATGTTATGATAATTGTTTATTTTATTTTCAAATGTATGTTTCATTGTAATTTTATCATGACCATATTTAGACATGTCACATTTTTGGTCAAATAAACAAATAAAGAGACTCAGACTATCTCATCTCTGAGTAAGAATTTTAAATCAGTTTTGTGTGTGATTTACCTCCACCCTAGCAGCCTGTTGCATCTTTTCAATAATTTCTGCTTTCTCATCAGCTGGGTACAGATTAGGAACATCTCCAGTGTTTAATATCATGTTGATGTCCTCAACGAACGACTCATCTTTTATCTGGTTGTCACCGAATAAGAACACAGTTTGTTTCCCTTCTGCACCGGCTTTCAAAAGCAGCTGTGAATTAACGAGTGAGAAATTAATGAGCTGTAGATAATTAAATTGAAATAAATTTTATAATTTCAAAAAAGAAAACAAATATGTAACAATTTAGGATATAGAATATTATTCTATTATTATTATTATCATTATTATTAATAAAATTATTAATGGAATAATGGTGACTAGAGTGTTCAAAGTCTATCTTACTTTTCCATATATTTATACCATTGAAGTTAAAATGTTATAGTATATAAGATTCAGCAACTACTCTTTAAAATACAATATTATGTATTAATTTAATATAATCATCATACATAATCAGAACAGTAGTTTGAAGGTTGTGTAAGTTAGGTTTAAAATTCCAAACAATGTTTAGATAATTATTGGCTTTAAAATGTCTGATTTTCAATTATTTCAATGCATTTTATATCATAAATGCATAATATCTAGGCTTCTCTGATCATGAAAACATCATGAAATACTTTAAGAGTACATGGGGTTCTATAATTTGTATTAAATAGATAAGTATTGAATATCCTTTGTGATGAGATAATATCAGATGAAAAATAGTTTGGTTGGAAGGAAACAACAACCTGAGGTTCTGTAAATAATTGTCTTATACATACTTTGATTATTTGGCCAGTGGAATGTAATTTTAGTGTCTATACAGTTCACCCTCCAATTCGAGACCACTTTTGGGGCCTGAAAATTTGGGGTGGTCTTGGGGGTTGGTCTCCAATAAGAGGCTAGCTTTGTGTTAAAAGGTTGAAGATTGTTATTTGGGTCTTTGGAAAAGTGGTCTCGAATTAGAGGGGTCTAGAATTAGAGGGATCTCGAATTGGGGGGGTGCACTGTATATGGATGGAATAACATATAAAACATACCTTCTTCAAATCATCTCTCCATTCATTTTTGGTGTAATTCTTTGTAATTTCAATCTGAAAGAGTTCGTAGTCAGCCATAAATGTGGCCAGTTTTGTGGCGCTCTGACGACCACTTCCACCAATTCCTGAAACACAGGAGAGAATGCTTATTTACATAAATAAACAAAAAATTAAATGTAGGATTATTAAAAAAAATTTCAATGACCTTTGGTAAACTATAAAATCGGATTCCTCGAATGGTGCCACTTAGCAGTTAGTTTTATGTCTTTTTCTGATTACTTACCGCTACCTGTAAAAACACACGATTCTTACCAATGAGCAATGCATGTCCATTGTCCTGCTTTAGTACACGGCTTACTCGCGATATGTGCTCAATTGCAAACTTAAACATCACAAGACTCATCGTTGCCTTGCTGATCTGATTATACTCAGCTAAGTAACCTTCCATCACGTTTGTGAGCTGCTTCAGGTCCGCCACCTCATCATATGCCTTCGTATCTGAGTCAGGGTTGATGAAATCACAGAAAAACAATGAGCGGATGTTGTCGTCGATGAGCTTGCCGCTTGGGGATAGGTGACTGAGGACTTTGTCTATGCTCTGTTTGAAGGAATTCTGGGTCATCTCTTTAACTATTCCAAAGAAAGTTTGCCTAAACAAGAAGGAAGTGTAAGGAACATTTTTAAATACATCCAAAAGATGGTTGTAAATATTTATAAAAAATAATGGTAAATATGATAACGATGACTATGATAACCTTGATGACACTGATGATTATGAAAAACAAAAAACAGGAACCTCCCATTGAAATAGTCACATATTTAGGTAGAAGCTTGGAGGTTCGATGCTTGCTTTCCAAACCTAGGGTTGAATGGAGCAGTGGCATGCCTTGATGATTAAGTGAGGGTGGCGTTAGGTAGCAAAATAAGCTGTAATGAGGTGATTTTTAACTATTTGAGCCTAATTTTCTTGCTTTAAAAAATTCGAGTGTGGGCGGCGACTGGGAGGAGCGTGCGCCCTCATCATGCACACCCTTCTAGAAATATGCCACAGATTCAAATACTACCAAAACCCAGAAATCTATTCTTTACTTACAGACAGCTCCATGCTAAAAGCCTCATTATGAGAATGAGTTTATAAAAACGAAATATAACTGGGCCATGTAGAGAAAAATAACTTTATTTAAGTATTAAATTTTATAAGTAATTAAACCTACCTATCATTTTCATCTATAAGACGGTCATAGAAAACACGGTAGACTTCATGGATCCAAAGACGAATCAATTTATCTTTGTCGTCCTCAACAAGATGTGTGCTTGGTGTCAACAATACACCACGGATGACGCGTGCAAAATCACGCAAGTTGAACACGTAATGGGATTTTGATGGTGTTGGCAGAAAGTTGGTTATTGCAGCTTTGTACACACCCATCGTTGCTTGTACCATAATCTACAGAATATCACAAAATCATATTAAAATATATATCATGAATTATGACTGCAAGCAATGATGTTCATGAGAAAAATGATGACGAGTCATGGCGAGTTGAATGGCCAAGCGGTTATGACAGGGGCGTCTACAGTCTATATCATGTCGTGGCTAGCACAAACGGTACATTTGCCTATGGTTGTTGAGGTGGAACAAGTCTTCTCGGAAATAGACTACAAGCCTTAGGCCCAGTGTACACAATTGGCTCATGCGCACTATAAAGAACCCGGTTGTGGGTTACCCCGGTATACTGGTTTAAACAGTCCCTGTTGTGGAAAGACGAGAGTAGCTGGTGCCAATTTACCGGGTACTCTCAGACAGTAAGAGACCCTTAGGGGAGAAGAAAGTTACTGCATGAGCTTGTCCATGCTTCAAATGTCATCTTTATAAAATAGCGCTATATAAGTACTGTAATTGTATCTATTTATGTATGATGATGATGATGATGATGATGATTACAATGTTTATGACCATGATGAAAATAAAATTATGGTGATAATGATTTAAAATACCATGTGTTGATGATGGCAAATGATATTGATGACTATGATGGTGATGATTGCCTATGTATTACTCATAGACAACGGATAGTTCTTACTAAAAATCAATAGGTATATTTTTCTAGCAAATATCATAATTTCACAATTAAAAAACAAAGCTATATCTCACCTTTCCTAAACGCAAGAAAGCGCCGTCATACCCTTTGGCAAAATGCCAGTCTGTGATAGATGTGAAGATGCGAGTCATGGTGGAATCATCGAAGGAATCGATGGATATGATATTGAAGTGACGAGTAAACCGGCCTGTGATGTCATTACGGCCACCGCCTGGAGGTCCCATTGCTGCTACTATGATCTGATCACATAAAAATATTTTTGAATGTCAATCAACTCAATGGAAAGTACCAACAATCTTATAATAACAAGATAGTGCTCTCCGCGTTTTACATGTAACAAAACACAAGCGTCCATCCACGCAAAAAGCAACAGAAAGTAATTGTAATTGAGAGAGGGCGTCCTAGTTGATTTAAATAATTATGTTTACTTTCATAAGTCAAATATTAATAATTAATAATTATATAATGTATTTCTTCTCAATGTATTGTACTTTTTTATGTCTTATATAAAGTTGATTTCTTTTGTACATATTAATTCATTTAAATTTGTCATTGTTTATAATATTATAGATTATAATATTCGGTACTCTGTTTTGTGATTTTTAATGTTTGCCAGTTTTCGAATGCATTTCCTTCTTTATCGTCTTCTTTGGACAATAAATTATTTCAGTATTCAATTTATAAAAATTTGGTTCAATTCTCTACTATTCTATCCCTGGATACTCACTGTGTCAATCAGCTCAAGCTTAGAGGTATCTTTCTTGTCATACCAATGCTTGTGGTCGACCCACTGCC
This sequence comes from Anneissia japonica, assembly GCF_011630105.1. Lineage (NCBI taxonomy): Eukaryota > Metazoa > Echinodermata > Crinoidea > Comatulida > Comatulidae > Anneissia > Anneissia japonica. The sequence continues at coordinate 427,175 of NW_022720008.1, read as the reverse complement.
TTAGGAGTTCAATCGGGGGTTGGGCACCATAGATCTCCTTGGCTGGCATGTTGAGATCATCTACAAACAAGATGCACTTCTTGTTCATTGGTGGTCCATACACACCTTTTCTTCTCCTAAAAACGTAATTCACAAAAATTAATAGTATGATACTGAATGCTAAGAAAGTATAATACATACTCCAAGTATTGAAATACACGCCATCGTGTATTTCAATACTTGGAGTATGTATTATATTTTCTTATCTGAGATTAATCAGTGGACCTTTCGGATACTGAATGCTGTTCTTCTAGTTAGGAACAATGGTACATCAATAGTCAATTAATTCAAACTACTTAGACAATAATTTGTTTATCTTGTTTCGCAAACTTTTTGTTTTAAGATTGTCAGAGGAGGGCAGAAAAAAAAATGATAAAAATTTGTTTTCTTATACTGTATTTAGCAAATTGTTTTGCCAAAGTCATCCAGATGGAAGAGAAAATAAAAATATAATTTTATTGTTGAATGTTACCAATGTGGTAATGGGATGGTTAAATGCTTTAAATTTATATAATTAGGAAGAAACATACATACGGTATCTTATTTTTTGGAGATTTCAAAGCAGCAACGGAGATAGTGAAAATATAGAAAAACTCTTTTTTTCCCTGAAATTTTCAATTTTTTGTCTGGCCTTACAAAATAGATTAAAATATTTGTAAAATATGGCTTTTAAAATAACAAATTGACTATTATTCCTATGAAATTGGGGGGAAAAATAAAGATTTTAGTATCATAATATATTGATATGTACATAAAGTAGAGTCAAAGGAAGTCATTATTTGACTATTTGATAAGCTTACACAGTGAATGAATACATACCTGTCAAGTTTAGACATGATGATATCTTGCGTCTGGTTGGCTGAAGTACGAGCAGAGAAATTGATGTTGTTTGGTAAATATCTGTAATATGAGACAAAATTTAGAATGTAGAAGTATGTTTAAAAACTCAAGATGCATAATTTATAAAATTTAAGAAAATAATAATAAAAAATAAGGCACCGAAAGGATCTGGCCACCCTACCACACAATGCCGAGGCTTAGTATAAGATGGGCACACCTCATCCCCTACGTTCTGTATTGAATACGGTACTTGTATACCTTACCTTAAATTACACAAATCAAATCTTTTGCAGAACTTTATTTAATATAAAACTTACTACACCATTTAGGTATTTTTACTAGGGAGAATGCTATACAGTTGATATGAAACAGGTCTTTAATCATTAAATCTTTTTTTTGCCCAATATACAATTAAAATAATTATTCAACATTAATCATTTTTAGCAAAATAATACGACATACATATGAGACTAAGCAAGCAGTTTATATGGTTAAAACTGTGTTTTATTGTTTCCATTTTTTTCTTAGGCATAAAAAATTTAATGATTTTGCTTACTTTTCTTTTGGTAACCCAACTAGGTAGCTGTTGGTAATGGCTGATTTACCAGTACCTGTAGGCCCAATGAACATCAAAGGTATCTCATGGACCAGGTAAGTATCCAAGAAGAACACCTGTTTAGCTGTGTCATTGGTTTGAATGATCAAATCACTCACCTGAAAGGTAAAAGGTTATGCATTTTTACCGTGCAGAATTTGAGGGTATCTGCGCAAAAACAAATGAACAGATGTATTTAGAAAAACAAGAAAACAGGAACCCGAAGCCAGCACCCAAATCGCAGTATGGGAATACGTCCTCATCGCTGGGCAAGGAGCTATTAGAATGAGACCCAGCACCAGTTGAGTCTCAGCCATCCCAGGTAAAACATTATAACAGCCTACAAGTACTGTAATAATGTAAATATAAAATATATTAACAAAGATTCAAATATTGATTAATATTTTTTGGTGGGTATGAGTCAAAATTTTCTTGTTTTTGGGATCAGGAAAATGTCACTTGGGTTTTTAGCCCCTAACCTGGCTCCTACCATTCTTCTATCAGGGAAGAATAAAACAAAATTATTAATGTGTACGTGTGTGCTGAAAAGGCAAAAAAAAAAAAAATATTTAGGTTTGTGAACCGAGATATTACAAAGTGAATATTCTTATCATTATTTAGTTACAAATTTATTACTCGACTATATTGCAGCTCTTTTGGGCTAACATCTTTATTTTGAGTCAAGTAATACTTACTTTAGCATCCTTTGGTAATACTGATTTAGATTTATCAATGTAGTCAATCCAATCTGTCCACTTTCCACTAGATTGTTTCTCAAAGAAATAATCATAGATAGTTCCTCTCTCAGGGAATGAGTTACTCTGCAAGGGAAAAAAAATAATTGAAGGATTTCATTAAGTTTGAACAGAAAAAGACGATCTAATCATTTAATAACAGTTCGGTATTTTTTTTTAAAGTCATCTGTGTATTAGATACTTTTTGCCAACTTTTACCTTAGTGATTTTGATGCTCTTTGGTTTTGGATGTTCTGGACTGGTGCCGCTGATGAGGACACGGAAAAACTGATCAAACTTCTTTTGACTGTCGCCGTTTAAAGTTCCACCAACGGTCCACACAAGGGAAAATAGGAAAAGGCCTTGCAACCACAGTGTTATCTGATTTAAAAAAGACAAATGCATTTCTGTTATTTCTTCTACATGGTATTATAAAATTTTAACAAAAGGAGTGGACGATTCCATAAATTTCCGAGGTACTGTAGGCCTAAGTTTCTAAAAGGAAATTGGAATATTTAATCGGGCCATTCAGTTAAGTAATTATGAAATAGACATTAAATTATATCTATAAAAATCATTGTAAAAAGTAAATGAACTTTAAAATGGTCTCTTTGGTTTTTGTGCTGCCCTCACTCACCTGTTGGTTGCTCATTGTAGTTTGGCCTTCTTGTCCAGACACTGCAATTTCATCCATTAGGCATGTGTAGAGGTTCATTAATGAATGCACAAGGTGGATTGAAGTTGTCTGAATAAATACTTTGCACTCATGTCGGATAAAATCTAAAGAAGAATAATTGACATACATATATTTATTTCCATTCTAATATAATTCTATAACGATACTATATCATTTTCATATAATATAATAAAATACTGCACTACTGTATTCTATCTAAACCGCTGCAGTTCATGTTAGATTATATTGACATACATATATTTATTTCCATTCTAATATAATTCTATAACAATACTATATAATTTTCATATAATATAATAAAATACTGCACTACTGTATTCTATCTAAACTGCTGCAGTTCATGTTAGATTATATTGACATACATATATTTATTTCCATTCTAATATAATTCTATAACAATACTATATAATTTTCATATAATATAATAAAATACTGCACTACTGTATTCTATCTAAATCGCTGCAGTTCATGTTAGATTATATTAATTTAAGTACACTACTTGGTAGATAATTCATTAATGTGTATAGATAATTCACTATCTGAAAAACAAACCATTTCACCTGCAGTGTGTAGTGTAGTTTTATATACATGCTGTTACTATCCCATTTACCAGCAAACCCTTTAAAAGGGCATTCAGGCGGGTTGGTGAACCAGGTTTTGCCAGAATCTTATCTCAATAATCCAATTAAACATCAAAGAAGAATACCTCTACTTAAGAGTCATTATCACAGCAGGCATTGCTGTTTTTCAATAAATTACCAGTATAGTATTTAAAAACCAGGCTGGAAAATTTTAAAAACCTGTTGTTCAAAATAATTTGGCATTTTTATTACCTTAGCTATAATTTCAGATAAAAATCATAATAAATATGCTTTTGAATTTTAAAAATCAATGACTTATGTTAGAAGTTACAAAATGGTTTTTAATTTAATTGTGCTAGTCTTCTTATGAACTATTCGTAACTAATGAGCCTCACTGTTAATCTTGTTACAAAATTCCCTGAAGCAGTAATTAATAGAGATAAGAAGAGATCGGCAAAACCTGGTTCAAAAATGTAAAATTTGGTAAATGGTGAAGTTTCCTCATGTAAATAAACAAATATGCATATAAATAATCAAATAAGTAAATAAATAAATTATCCTGGTACAGTACTTTGAATAATCCAATCAGATATTAAAAAATAGACTCAAGAACTATATTCTCTGATAAAATATAAGCAAATCAACAGAATAAAACTAACCCCAACATGGGTCAATCAACCATTCAAATAAGTCATTGATTAATTCCTTGTGCTCTTCTGTGATAGAGGGCGGTAGATTCTCCATGTAGGATGTCTTAAGAGGGCGCCACCCAAGCTGGTGAGGTTCCATGTAGATCATGCCACATCTGCTGACAGTGGCTGGCGAGGCTTGCTCCAAGTCCGCAGGTTCAAAGATCAGGTTCTGCTTATTGTTCATCTGGATGATCTCGCCACTCATCAGACATAACTAAAAGTTTAAATAAATGATAAATTTTGAGGTGTAGTTTTAAGGATTTGAGCCCATGATCATGACATTAAAAGGTGGGCACCTTAACCATCTAGTCACACCTCCACCGATATACAACTTAAATATAAAAAATTATAAATTAATTGCAATAATTTAGAGATATAAATTGTATTAAGAAATATTATTATTTTAAAATGTGGACTCTTTAATATTTCAATATTTAAGAAACATTTTTCTTATATTGTTACCTTCTTGTTATCATCTAACACGGTGTTCATGTTCTCAATCCAGACGGCGTCTACTGGACCATCAAATAAAATCCACTTGCGGTCCTCAGTTTGTGAGGCAGCCTGTTCACGAAATGTATTTGCCAGTACACCTTTGAAAATAAATATTATATGCATAAATATACAGTATTACTATATCATATTATTCATATAATAAATAAATAATCTCCTCTATGTTTATATACTTCAAAAAATATACAATGCTTTGAGATATACTTGCTATATAACACCCAACTGTAAACAACATATACACTAAATAAATATAATGTGCAATTTCTGTATTAGCAGCTTCTAGCCCAGTTCACCTTATTAAGTGTTACATCAAACCCAAATATGGGTGAAACAGAGGTACCCATATTTGATATTCAAAACATGATAGTATAACGCAAACTCTGAATAGGTCTTTTCACATTTCATTGCACACTAACTGCATGACAAACATAATCAATTCTGTAGAGATAGTATTACCATTGAAATTTCAGGTTTATTTTTGGTAACAAAAGAGTGTTAATACTGTATTATGAAAGAGTATATGAGGAAATAAAAAATTCTGGACACCCTACACAAACTTCCAAACAATTGTCCTCATGTAGGAGAATTGAAGAGGTGGTGTGCTGGCCTACTAACTTTGAATAGCAACATACTTTCATTATTTCATGCTTTGTACCTGACAGTAGTGCCTAGTAAAATCACATATAATACTGTATAAGTATGATATTAGGTTTTTGGGAAGAGATGTTGTGAATTACTTTACAAGTACTTTCAAATTTTTACTATTATATGGAGCAATTCAAGGTAAGTGTGGAAATCATAAGAGGTAACCAGTCCTTGATGGGTGAAAGACATGTGTAAAATTGAAGTTTTAGCTTTAGGGAAACAAAGTATTTGGCATTTGAACTGGGCGAGGCCGATACAATCAAAATGATGGGTTGCATAGCAGTAGCAGTTAAGCGAATACGATGGTGACTACACTGGCTGATAATAAGATAATATTCTAGGTAAAGACAGCTGAAACGAAGTATTGTGTTTTTACAGATCATTTGCAGTTGCGGCTCCATGCCTTAGTAATAAACTACCATTTATTATTTGCTAGTGCCAGTCTACTGCTTTGTTTAAAAGAGCTCTCAAGACAAATCTGTTTTGTAATTTTGTAGTTTTTGTTTTTTTGTCTTGCTTGCTAAATTAATTGATTTAGTTACATACCCCATTACTTGAACACCTGTGGGTTATGAATAGGCCAGCCCTTGTGCCTACAAGTTGCCTGCAACGGTGCAGTGATGTGTGTGGTGTCTCTTTTCTGGTAGCTTCAAGGTTCACAGAAATGCTTGGATCTGTCATTCTGTAGTGCCTTGAACACTACTGCAGTGGATATATGCGCTTTATAAATCTAATAAGCAATTAGTAGAGCTCTGCATAGTACATTATAGGAAAATTATTTTATGAATCAAGGTTAGATTTAATGCATGAAAATATTTCCTGAGGGCCTGCAAGCCCCGAAGAAAATTTTTGAATGCATTAAATCTAGTATAATTATAAGTATAATTTTGCGGTAATGTACGATACATGCTTTACTAATTGCTTTATAAGTCAATCGCTGTGAGTTAATGTAGTTTATTTTTATAACTCTTTATAGCGGTCATAGGTTGCCATTGATATGATCAGTATGCTGACTGTGTGTAGTCGTACAATTATTCATAACTAGGCTTGTCTAGGCTACAGCCAATGAAAAGGAGACCTTGGCGGCCTCCCTGCCTGGCCGTAGGTCTACATCTAATGTCATTCCTTAAGTCTTTAAAATAGGTCTATAATATTCCTATTAAACTTACAGTTTGTTTAGTGTATGCCTAGGCTTCATTAATTCAAGGATTCCTTAACTGTTCATACTTAATACTGAATTTGAAATAACTTTTTCTTGGGTTTTAATTGAGCTTGTTTTACAAAAGTAGTTTTCAAATTACAATTCAATTTTATGGCAGTGCGTAATGTTTTTGTAGTGATGAAAAAATAATGAATTTTTTTTTTTGCACAAAACATAAAAAAAATCAAGACAAGCGTCCACTATTAGAAATATTATTGGACGGTGGGAATAGGCAAATAACATTTGGAGTTCCAGTGATGACATCACAATTGACTAATTATTATTATTATTATTTTTAGGAGGGTCTGTTTCAAAAATGGTTATCATGATGAGAAAAATTAAAAATAAATTACCATTTATGACAATCATTGCGTTTGTTAACATTTATTATCCTATTGTAGTCAATTCTGACATTTTTGTACACACTTCCTAAATTTTTAAAATGTCGGACGGAATTTCTAATTCTCAGAAACTAATACCCTGGCTTGCTACCCAAGTAATTTTTTCTTTCAATCTTCTTGTTTATATATTTAGACACTGTGTTCTATATTTAAAAATTTACAAGGACAAGATTTTGTTTTCATATCATACTTTATTTATTTATATTTTTTCATATCAGATTTTTATTTATTACTTTCTCCAAAATTCTATCCGATCACCAACTAAGAAAGTTCAATGCATTTAAATGTTTACTCACTGTGAACTATCAACTTTTAAGGTATATATATATACTCATATATATATATATATACTCATAGGCCAACAGTAAATATTTAAATATTAAATAATTATACCTATTTTGGTGAGGTGAATGCCAAACATCTATTCGCTGGAAATGTGACTATGAATGGTCACAAATCATCAAACTATTGTAATTTCTTTGCTTCACTGTCATTTTAGCAATTTATACCAATTATTCTATTAATTATTGTATACAACTTTTGTGGCAACATAAAATATAAAGAAGGACTTATGCATCACAACGACCTTAACAAATTATGTCCCTGGTCAAGATTAAATTATCTGATAAACTATTGCATTTGAATTCAATTATTATGAGTATAATTATAGGTATTAAAACGATTGCTAATTACATTTTACGATTGGTCAAAACTTTGTGCACAGCTTGAACAACATGATTCAGGGGCGGATTTAGGGGGGGCCGGCCCGGCCCCGGCCCCACCTTTTGGGAGGTAAAAAAAAGGGAAAAAAAGAAAAAAAAGAGAGAAAAAGAAAAAACTGATAGCCCAGAATGCCTCAAATGTTATGTTCGTGCATCTAGAACACAATAATTTCGCGGGGGCATGCCCCAGACCCCCTACGACAGTGTTGTCTCAATCGGCCCAACTTTCGGCCCCCGCTTCCGGTCCCCCTTTTGGACATTTCTGGATCCGCCCCTGTGATTACTTTTAATTCAATTAAATTCTGGCAATGCTCTAAAGCACTACATGGTACTGTATGTTGTTCTAATGAAAATTATCCAATAAACATTCTGATGGAGACTTGATATAATAGCATATCATCACTTTCTAAATGAAGCACTGTCAACATGCCAAAATATCTCGTAAAAACGAGAATTTCTTGGATGGTGAAGTAAACAGTCAATGAAAAAAACAAAACGCCTCTCAAATTAGATTGATATTACTTGTGTACTGTAAAGCTATGCAATATTCTATGTCTACCATCCAGTGTTAAAAACTTTAAGTTGGTTTAGACAGACACTGCCAGCAGCTCATTAGCAATATAGAAAAGATGAGACTAATAGTAATACTCAGGCCTGGCCTTTTAAAAATCGTAGGCAAGTTACAAACCACTCTCCTTGATATTTTTGGCAAGCTTTTGGAATGCTTCAAATCGTTCTTCTTGTGCTTTTTAGGCGAGCTTTCAGCAAAAAACATGACTCCCCACGCATGACAAAATCTTTAAGATGCATATTAAAACATTCATCCAGGTCACCTATTTTTAAGTTCCAAACCATTCCTGTAATGTTAGGTTTTTAATTATTTTGAAACATTGACATTACTTACAAGTGTTCACATAAATAAATTTCATCTTTTTCGGCTGATTATTAAACAACAAACGACTGGAAATGCGTGTAAACTTCTGGCTACCGCAATGAAACAACGTATTCTTGCGCTAGGCAGCTCTAGGGAAATCCCCATTTCTTAAAATAAAATACTTATTGAGTATATATATCTATTTTAAACAATCATTCTAATTATGGTGACTAATATTAGGCTAAATATATTGGTAATTCTAGGCCTAAGTCATTACTACTCACAGCCCACTGTACGAGGCATGCATCATCACGCACCACGTTTTATAAACAAAACAGAACTTGAGAAATATCTTGTGATACAAAGTTAACGCATACACAGAGGATGTATGCCTTTCTTCAATTATTTTCGAGTAAAATAATTATTACAACTTCAAGAAAACTCATATTTTTATAGCATAAATTAATTATTCTAAAATTATAGCGGTATCAATATTCTCTCTAAAATGGTACAAGCCACCGGGAACCAAATGTCGAACAGCAAGTTTCACTAGCCCACGTATGTTTTTTTGGGACATCATAAATGAAGCTACTCGTGTGACCTCGAGGACCCGAAAATTTCTGAAAAGTAATTTGTTATAGTTTTGAGCGAAGCGGTTTCGAACAGAAACAGGGTGTTTCAAAATTGAAAAATTATGAAAATGATTATTTATACAACCCAAACCATTACTTGAATGTCGTAGAAAATGTAGTAGGAATCCTAGTACAGCACTGTAGTGAGTATAATGACAAATACTAGGCCTTTAAACCGGTCCTACCCTTGGCGAATTAATTGGGCTAGCTTGGGCCCAAGCTAGACAGACGGCGTCTGATTTTTGCCGCGGCTTGTGATCTCAACTTTTTGGGAGTAAGTTAATGTCCGGTGTATAGGCCGCACCCCAAACATCGGAGGGAAAATTGCGTATAAAATCTGTGGCTTATACACCAGAATATACGGTATTTAAGATGCGCGATATTTAAGATATCGCGCTCCTTGGGGTGGCTTGAGAAGCGCTGTAGCGCGCGATCCGCCTTAAAAGGCAAGGCCTAAATACTGACACCACTCCATCTTTTTTTTTTTACAGATGTTTACCGGCAAGGCATCGTGCACATTAAAAAGAGGCAAAGATGGACAAAATACTTGTCCAGATCATGACGGCAGAATACTGGAATTTTACTGCTCAACTTGCCCAAAATCAGCATGTAAACAGTGTGAACATATTTTAGACTGTTATCGAAATAAACATGATGTGATTGAAATGAAAACAGCTGTAGATGAGTTTAACCAAAATGCTTCTGAACTTATTCAGCAAGCTGGGGAAATTAAAACCAAATTGCAAGAAAAATATAATTACATCAATGAAGATAGTTCAAACTTTTACAATCATCTAGAATTATGCAAAAAAGCTATAAAATATCAAGAAGAGGCATTAGTAAGGGAAATTCAGGAGAGAAGCGAAGCATTGATGGCAGATCTTGACGAGAGGGCCAAAGCAAAAAACAATGATTATAATACAAAAATAAAAGGTCTTGACTCAAAGAGGAATCATGTAGATAGTCTGAAAACAGCTATCAATGCAATAATGAACAAACCAGAAAAAACAGAGAGCCTTGAGCACCATAAGAGAAGAATTAACACTCTTAGAGATGAGGTCCTAGGAAATGATTTTGATAAATCATTTCAAATTATGAACATTACACCACATTTTATTCCACCTAAACACTTGCAAGAGTTGGTGAATACAGAAGGTGTTGGTAAAATCACAACTGCTAATAGCATGACATACAAGGTCGCTGAAAATGATAAAGCAATTACTGTCACAAAAGGAGAACTATTTGTAGTCAATGTATCAAGTCTAGCAGATTGTGATGCGTGTAAATTAGCTGCCACTTTAAAGAACTCATCAGGTGAAAAATCAGCTGCTGATGTAGAAAATCAAGGAAATGGAAAGTACAAAATAAGAGGTAGATGCTATGAGGAAGGTGACTGGCAGATGAAGATCACTGTTGCAGGGGCACACATCAAAGGATCACCAGTAAATATTAAGGTTGAGAAAACACTCAGACTTGTTCATACCATTGACAATAAAAAATATACAAACACAAACAAAGTGACAGATGTAGTGTTAGATAAAAATGGATACATACTATTATCAAGCTATAGTAAATGCATATTAAAGTTTGACCAATCAGGTTCAGTGGTTTCTGAGATAAATTGGGAGGCACAGAAGGTACAGATCAACAGAATGCATCTGAGTGATGGTCACATGGTGTTTAGTAATGGCTTGCAAAAATGTGTTATAATGTATGATGCTAAATATAAAAAGATTCGTTCATTTGGGAAAACAAAATTGATGTACCCAGAGGGTTTGACAGTTAACAAGGAAACTAGAATCCTATATGTAGCGGATCGTGAGGCTCACTGTGTGTTTAAATTTGATGTTGATAGTTCTAAATAATATGAATAAAAACAAATAAAATGACAGATGTAGGGTTAAATATGGATGCACAGTATTATCACCCTAAAGGGTCTGTGGTATTATCAAGCCACAGTAAACGTGGATGCTTCCAATGGGTTATGGTCACACGGTGTTCAGTAAACAGCTTTAGAAAACGTGTAATAAATGTATGCTATTAAATAAAATATGATCTCCGCTCATTTGTAAATAAACAAATTTTAAATATCCAGCGGGTTTGACAGTTAACAAGGAAACTAGAGACCTATATGTGAGCAGATCATGGAACTCAATGTGTGGAATTTAATTGTTGATAATTTAATAGACCTTTCCGGAGTGTCAATCAAACTTATCAACTGACTAATCAGAACAGCGCCAGGAATACGCGCGCGTCTCACAAACACACGTGTTGTCCCACAAACGCATGTGTTTGCGTATGTTTTAACACTGTCACCTTGTGGGACCTTAGCAACAATATCCAAGGGGCGGGGCTTAGCGGAAAGGTCCATTGATCCCCTCAGTCAGCACTGATTGTGGCAAGTCATATGACAGGCTTGCCCACTAGGTCTTCAGGCCCGTATCCACGGGGGTCCCAAATCGAAAAACGTCCACTTACTGTAAAAGCAGAATTGATTTTGAATTTTTATTCGTAATGGTTACGAATTTATACAGTAGTATTTTTCATTTGGGAAACAATTTGCTTGTTTCTCCATGTCACCCACTGGTAATTTTTTGATAGGCCCTATCGCTGTGTTCACGGACATATGGAGATTAACATGATAAAATGCCTTCAAATTAGTCTACTAGGACGGAAAGAAAGCAAATTTTTTCGGCCCCTGGACCCAGGCCAAGGCCCTGGGCGTTCCCCTGGCCCCCAGCTTGGTTGCTCGCTGTGCTCGCAAAATGCAACCCCCCCCCCAATTCAAAAAGCTGGATATGGGCCTGATCTTGTAGTAATTAATGTGTTTATCAAATTGGGCCTAGACAGCTTCTCAAAACCTTTCAGATTTTTAGTCTACATGGAAAATTCTTTTTTTTCCTAAATTTAATTTTTTGGTTAAATTCTGACATTTTTGTACACCCTCCCTAAATTTCTAATTATTAATACCCTTGTTTGCTAACAAATCATTTTTTCTTTTAATCTTCTTGTTTATATTCATTTTTAGCCAACATGAAAAAGTTCATAAAATCCATTTTAACCTGAAAATTCTATAATCATTCAATACGTATACAATTTTATAGCATTCAGTAAGTAGACATTCTCATTCAACATGTTGTATACTGCAGGCAGCACATTAGCAGAATAGAAAATACAGAAACTCATCCATTTTATCTTTTACAGATATCTGCTGACAAGGCACAGAACACATTAGAAGGAAGTACAGATGGACACTTTATCTGTCCAACTCACTACAGCAAAATAGAGTATTTCTGCTCAACTTGCAAGAAATTAGCATGTAAACAATGTGAACATGTACTTCATTGTTTTGAAAATCATCATAAAGTGATTAAAATGAAAAAGGCTGTAGATGAGTTTAATCAAAATGCTACTGAACTTATCAAGATAGCTGAGGAAATTAAAAACAAATCAAAAGAAATGTTTGACTGCATACTTAAAGATAGATCAAACTTTGACAATCATCTAAAATTATGTAGAAGAGCTATAGAACATCAGGAAGAGACACTTATCAAAACAATTCAAGAGAGAAGCAGAGCATTGATGGCAGATCTTGAGAAGAGATTCAAAACAACAATTGGAGACAATGATAATAAAATAAAAGACCTTAAATCAAAGCTGGATCAAGTAAATAATCGGAAGACAGAAATTAATGCACTAATGAACAAACCAGAGGAAACGGATAATCTTGAACTGCATAAGACAACTATCAACTCTATTAGAGATGAGGTCCTAGGATTTGATTTTAAAATGATGAATATTATACCAAAATTTATTTCATCTAAACACTTGAATAAGTTGATAAATACGGCAGACTTCGGTAAAATCACAACTGTTGATAGCATGATGTACAAGGTTGATAAAGATGATGAAGCATTTACTGTCACAAAAGAACAACCTTTTGTTGTGAAAGTAACAAGTCAAACAAAGAGTGATGCATGTAAATTAGCTGCCACTTTAAAGCACTCATCCGGTGAAGAATCACCCACCAAGGTAGAGTATCAGGGAAAAGGAGAGTACAAAATAAGAGGTAGATGCAATGTGGAAGGTGACTGGCAGATAAAGATCACTGTTGCAGGGACACACATCAAAGGTTCACCAGTAAATATTAAGGTTGAGGACACACTGGGACTTATTAACACCATTGACATTAAGAAACATACAAAAACAAATAGTGTGACAGATGTAGGGTTATATACGGATGGATGCATACTATTATCTAGCTACAGTAAACGTATACTAAAGACTGACCAATCAGGTTTAATTGTTTCTGAGATAAATTGGGAGGCAGAGAAGGTACAGATCAACAGAATGCATCTAATGGGTGATGGTCGTATGGTGTTCAGTAATGGCTTTCGAAAATGTGTTATAATGTATGATGCGAAATTTAAAATGATCCGTTCATTTGGGAAAAAAAATTTGATGTACCCAGAGGGTTTGACAGTTAACAAGGAAACTAGAATCTTATATGTAGCGGATCGTGGGGCTCACTGTGTGTTTAAATTTGATGTTGATAGTTCTAAACTACTGGGTAAGATAGGTTCACAAGGTAAGAAAGTAGGTGAAATGAATAAACCACAAGATGTCACTTTAACTAAGGAAGGTCATGTGATTGTTGCTGACTTTCACAATTGCAGAATACAAATGTTTGATGTAAATGATAGGTTTATGAGAACCCTTGTATGCTCTGGTAATGAAGATGGTAAAGTTTGGGCTCCTTGTGGTGTAACCATGGATATGGATGAAAATATAATAGTATCAAGTAATCATAAACTACAATTATTTGATAAAGATGGAGTTTTCATAAAACGAATAGATCACGAAGATGATGGATTAGACATCCCATTAGGAATCACTGTAATCTCCAATAGACCAAGAAGAGTAGCAGTAGCAAACCACAAAGCAAACAATGTTAAAATCTTTAACTATTAAATTACATTGAAACACATGACCAGACTATGTATTTCTAAATAGTAGTAAAAATGATTTTATTGTTTTTACATGATTATGATGTCATTTGATTTGATTTGTGAAAATAATCTATCGTATAAACGATAAATCATTATTGAATTGTGCTAGTGTGAAAACTTTTTTTATTTTCTATATGAACAATTGCTTTTTAGCTTTTTATCGTTATTGTCATAGCGAAAACAGGCTTTAAAAGTGAATGCTAAAAACACATAAATAAATAAATTACCTTCTAGAGGAAAAAACAGGAAACTACTACCTTAAAAATTATTATTTTATATGTTTGGAAGACCAGGTCCTATTGGTTAGATATCACATTGTTGCAAAACATATTTTTTTTATAGAGTACCACAGTCATGTCGTCATGTCAAGTAAGATACAACATCTTAATAATTACATTAGAAATTGGGATCTATGGTTTGTCAGTGGCGAAAATGGCGCCCGATTGAAAGCTTTTTGCAACGATAGCAACGGTAGCGTGACGTAACACTGTAGTACTCTATATCTTAATTTAAACATGGAAATTGATAGTGTGGTTTGCATGTCTTGTATCTCGGCAAAATTAAATTCATTGAATTTTTTATGTATGGTAACCATGTAAGTTTAATTAAATAATTAATACCGGTAAATAATTTAGGAAGAATTGTACATGCTTTATACATAGATATTACAGTTTGTGGCATTTTAATGTCAAATATATTTTTTTAAATCAAATGTGATATAAATGTACACTTAGAGGAAATTCCAAGTGTTTTTTATTTTGTAACTTTAAAGAATGGTATACTTTTTTTTTTCTGTTAACCTATGGTCATAATTGTTAGTGTTAGAATTTTAAATCTATAAGTTTTGAGTTAAGTACAGTAATCACGTAAGTTGAATTAAATAGTTATTAAATAATTTAGGAAGAATCATATTCTCTATACATATATATTACAGTTTCTGGCATTTTAATGCCAAATATATATTTAAGGTATTGAATTTAAAAGAAAATTCAAATGAAATGTAGACTTGGAAGAAATTCTGAGTGCTATTTTTTGTAAAAATGGTGTAATTTTGTTGTTTTTGCGCTAACCCACAGTCATAATTGTTGCAGTTCATTTATTAAAGTACCCTAAACTAAATTACAGTATGATATTGTATTAAGGGAGAAATAAGATAAAAAAAAAATTATTTGATCAGCAAATTTGCTGAAGAATTATAGATATAATGGTGGCAAAATGGCATGATATGTATATAGTGCAAGTTAACTGGGCATAAGTACTACCATGTTAAAGGTTTGTATTTTTTTGCCCTTTTGTAATGTAATCTATACGCCCCACTTACAACGTCACTGTGTAATTTATGACATGCACGGATGAATGGGGACTGCGACCTCTACGATGATGAGAGAAATTGGCCCTTGACCGCCTAGGTCTAGGAAGCAGGCCTAGCCTAGGTCTAAGGCCTATCCTAGGCCTACTTGGTGGGATTCTTTCATCATGGTACTTTTTTTTTTATACTAGGCCTTGTATAAGGTAGATCACAGATATTGACTGCTCTAGATTCGGGCAACGGTGAAATCTATATCCCCTCGGTGATGTCGAGACCATAGCCTACTATCTTAGATAGTAAGCTACGATCTCCACATCACCTCGGGGCAATAGATTTCACCATTAGCCTCCAAAAGATTGAAAATTGGGCAGCTCGCTTGGTGAAGTGTGCCAAAAGATTTGAATAGCATTCAACACCATTGTTGAAAGACTTCATTGGCACCAGTAAATGCATGCAATTTAAGACCTTGCTCCTGGTTTACCGCTGCCTAAATGGTTCTGCTCCGAAATATATCTCCAAATTGCTAAACATCAAAGAGAGCAGATGAATGCTAAGATCCAGCCAATAAGTGCTCCTGGACATCCCAAGGAGCAAACATAGCTGGGGCGATCAGGCTTTTAGCACTGCTGGACCAAGGCCCTGGAATAAGCTCCCCTGAACATTAAACAATCACCTTCACTTGACAGTTTTAATTCACTACTCAAGACGCACCTTTTTCAACAATATCTTTTTTTGCAACGGCACCACAAGCAGCAACTGTTGGAATGGTGCCATATAAATACAACGATTGATTGATCGATTGATTAGCAGTCAATATTTGTATATTTATTATATTTTTATAAATAGTGTAGATTTGTAGATTCTCATGGCGCTTTATATGTGGACTAGGAACTCGATCATGACTTTCTTCACCCCTAAGGGTACCTTTGTGTCTGTGCTACCCGGTCACCTGGTACCAGCAAATCTCGTCATCCACCACAGGGGCTGTCTGTACCACTACACCGGGGTATCCCTATACTCAGCTCAAATGATGTACTGGGTTCTTTATAGTGTACATGAGCCATTGTGTATGGGCCTACGGTTCATACAGTAGTCCTTATTCAAGAAGACTTGTTCTACCACCAGTAGCAGTACACCAATGGCTGTAGGTTGCGCCACCTTTGCTAGCCGCACGACCACTTGACTCGCTGGGATCATGGGCGCAGATCATGGGGGACACATATTTTTAAGGGGGGTTGGTCCCCTCCCACAGATTAATTAGATCTCTATGGTTGCCAAAAATTACTGATAAAAGATCATGAAAAATAATGGTGATGTGATGATGATGAATTTTACTATGTAATTTCCTGCCATTTAGAGGTACAGTAGGGGCCTACTATTACCTCAATTTTTCTAAACATAGACCCATCCATGGTGGTGCTGAGGTGGGTGTGGTCTCATGAAATATCCCACCCCTACCCCCACCTTGCAACACAGATCTACACCCTTGGCTGGGATCCCCTGTTCAATATCATTCAATATAGTAATCATGTACTGGGACAACACACATTAATTGCCTATCATATTACAGAGTTTACTTGCAGTGTACTTGAACCATGCATACACTGTTGCTCATCTTGTACAGCATATATAATGCTCATATTTAGCGCCCTCAACATCTCAAGCAATACAGACATGGCCAGCTATCCATGCATTAACTATAGTAATTAAATACATACAAAATACTATTATAATAATTGCATTATTAAAAAGGTTTATTGTTGTATTGTTTGTGTTCTGTTTTTGTTCCCGTTTTCCTTTTTTTTTGCCTATCTACCTCACTAGGCTTTAAAAATTTGGCCCTTAATTGCCACAGACACTCCTTTTGCAAAAAAAACATTTTATCTATTTTCTTTTTCTTTATAAAAAAATTTACATATTACAACAAATTAAAATTTATTATAAAGCATATATTTTATAAAAAAAAGAAAATAGATAAAAATTTTGTTTGCAAAGATAATATAAGTGGTAATTGAGGACCAATGGTCCAAAAGGGTAGAAAAGGTGTTCCATTCATATTGTTGAGAGATCCAAAGAATTTTCCATCTGGAAGCTTTACTGCTCACAACAATGAAGTTTGAAGAACAACTAGTGATAGGCAAAACTTGATCTTTGAACCTGCAGACTTTGAGCAAGCCTCATCAGCCACTGTCAGCAGATGCGGCATGATCTACATGGAACCTCACCAGCTTGGATTGCGCCCTCTTAAGATATCCCACATGGAGAATCTACTGCCCTCTATCATAGAGGAGCACAAACATTAATAAATGACTTACTCCACTGGTTGACTGACCCATGTTGGGGTTAGTTTATATTTTATCAGAGAATATGGTTTCTTAAGCCTTAAGGTACCAGGATAATCTATTTCTTTGTTTGTTTCAGTTTATTTATTTATTTGTTTTGAAATATATTTTCTGTATGAAACCCAACTTTCAACAACTAATACACTACACACAATGTGAAATATAATAATAATAAAATAATAATAGTTCATTCTTATATAGCGCATATAAGCAAGCTCTCAATGCACTGAACATATTACTACCCCGGTCATTGGATCAAACACGTATGGAACACATACTCAGCTATCTGGGGAGAATTCCATAATACTGTATTGCAACTAGTAAACAGCGAAGTTGTGTTCGAACCTACCAGGTACCCACTTGTACTCCTGGGTGGAGAGAGGCAACCGTATATAAAGTGCCTTTCCCATGGACACAAGCGATTTGCACAGCGATATTATCTGTTCTGTATTAGTAGCTTCTAGCCCTGCCTGCCATATCAAGTGTTACATCAGACCCATTATTATAGGTGAATCACTGGTACCAGTATTTACACACAAAACATGGTAGTGTAACACAAGGGCTTGAAATTAAGGGTTATTTGGTCGCATTTGCGACCTGATTTTTAAAGGTGTGACAAGGAATTCAACTTTGTCGCGCTCAGTGCAACAAGGTCATTTGATAGCGCGAGTAGATTTTGGAAGCGGCAGGAAGGTGGTTTTCCTCCAAATCCCAATTATTTACAACTTGTACAGCCCATTATTTTCAGTCAGGCAGTACGCTGTTATCATTCATTTTACATGTACTGTATCAACCAATCAGCATGACCTAGACAATTAAAGTGTGACGTCGTACACTAAAACCGTGTCGATGTGCACTCATCTTATTCTTGGTAAATAAGCGACCACCGTCAAAGCGAAGGAGACTGGTATAAAAACATCGGATTGCACGATTTTTTACTATTTTATTGAGTGCTACTCTTATCTGTAGCTCCTCGTAATTGTGAACGTTTCCTTAACGTATTTGTTCATAAAATAGACTATGTACCGGAATTTCAAACGATCGTATACAGTATTGACTCATATGATGTAAACGGCCCAGATCAAGCAATAATCAAAATTTAACTCTAAATAGATCGTAAATAAATACAATTAGGCATCATCTGGATGATTATATTCCAAGTACTACCGGTATTAAGGCAGACCTCTTCTATTGAAAACCAAACGAACTACCTAAACCTCATACATTATAAAATAAGATTAAGAGTTATTTCATAGGCAACTAGTAATGGGCCTCTATCAAACAATTTATTTCGTTCTTAACAAGTATCAGCAGAAAGTAAGCAAAATGATTGTTTAATCATGTTTTGAAATAATATAAAAATTGAATTGTATATAAATGAATATTTAAAGATTAAATTTTAAACGTGGAATTAATAAAGTGCAACAATTGAGTTAATTGGTTAATTTAATCTATAAGATATATAAAAAATATATAATTCTACAAGGAATGTTTCTTGTTTTGACAACAAAAAACGTAACAACAAAACAACATCGAACTAATTGGTAGCAGGCCTTCCAATTACGAAACTATATTTCGCGGAGTAACATCCCAAACCATGTGTGCGCCCGACTACACCGGCTAGCGAGTGAGTAAGGTATATTGAGTCCATTGCAAGTTGTAAACCAATTAGAATGCTAGGATATTACATCATTCGGGGCAACTTGCAATGTTTGGGATATGTTACTCCGCGAAACCTTTGTAAACACTAGAAGTGTGACGATGTTCTCTGGCGATTAATACTGAAGTTTGGAAGTTGAAAGGCGTACCAGTTTTTTTTTTTTTTTTTTTTTTAATAATTCTCAATAAAAACAACCATTGAACAAGAAAATGAAACTATAGATCGTTATATATGTAGGTATAAGATACTTTGCTGAAGTTGTACAGGCCAAGGCCTAATGTTCTAGGCTACATTATAACCTAAATAAGAAGTGTCGCCGACCGACTGTGTGATGCCAATTTTTCAGGCTTAAAACGAAGCCTAAATGGCCTTTGACAAGTGGGGAGCTGGAATCTCAGCACTCCCGAAATGTTGGTGAAAACTCTGGAACTCTGTTGAGGTTGAAATTATTATGTGTAAATTGATTTAGAGTTATCTCATAAAGAAAAAATTCCATTCACGCATATTAAAAATAAGTCTGCCAATTTCCACGCAAATGTTGCAGTAAAGTCGGCCGGTGGCAATCGTAACCAATGTATAGGCATTCGCAGTGTTAATGCGATTCTGCGGACCTATTTTCTCGAAATTTCCTGCACAAATGAAGAAAAATACTGAAAAATTTAAAGGAAGTGTACAGAAAATATAATTAATGTTTCAGTAATAATAATTAATAATTTTATAATCAATATATCAATCCACTTAAGTAACTGCAGATTTTGGCAGTCCATTGACTAGACACTTTAGCTAGCACATTATTACTGCTCATGTTTTTCTTTTTTACATTGTGTATATCTGTTAATAATTAACAGAAATTTGTAATTTTATTAAAAATATTCCTAACAATTGAAACTTTCCATGAAATACTTTCCCTTTCCTTCCAGTTAGGTTGAATTTTTTACCTTGCACCTTATTTCTTTACTATCCCTTTGATATCTATTTTCTTTTTAATATTGTTTCATCCTTTTTCTTATTTCATTTTTGATACTTACCTTTCTTTTAGTTTTTTCATTGTCATTTTCTTTCCACCATTTTACTTCTTTCTTTTTTTTTCCCCTTCCTTTTGTTATTTCTTATTTATTATTTTTCTTGTTTTTTTTTCAATTTTTAAAAATCTCTTCTCTTTTTCTTTCATGTCTTCTTTCTTGCATAATAATCCATGGGGACAGTGTACATAGGTGTGGGTGGGTAGGGGTTTGTTAGGAAATATAAAGAATAAAATATCGTGAAAAGGGGATGCGAAAAGGATGAGGAAATATGTGCTACTAAAAAAAATACTTGTGCTATCAAATTTTTTTGGGGGGTGCCAGAAAATTTTGGCAGTGCTACCAAGAAAAAAAGTTAATTTCAAGCCCTGGTGTATATGTATGACTTAAACAGAATTTTTTGAATTGGTCGTTTCATATTATAGTGTTTATGTCTTGTTAATTCTTTTAAATTCATTGCATGCACATTATAATTATCATTATGTATAAAAAAATGTATAAAAAATATATAATAATAAAATAGAGTAATAAACATCGAAATTTTGGGTTTATTAGTAACAACAAAATATGTTTTGATACCATGACAGAATATACTCTGAACTACAATACTGAGAAAATACAAATTTATATAATTTAACAAAGTTAATGGCTACAGTATCTTGATTTATATTATATGCAACTATTTGTTTCTTGCCGTACCTATTGTGTAATGGAGTGTATCTGGTGGTATTTGAATCTGTTCAACCATGAAGCTCCGTAGTCTAATGGATGACGCTCGCCTTGACAGCAAAAATAAATGAGAACAAAAGATTGGGTATGCTGACTCACCTACCAACTTTGAATAGCTGCATTATTTCATTACTTCATGGTTTGTACTTTGATACTTGTGAATAATGACATCACAAATATAACAATAATACTGTATGAATGTACTAAGTATTTGGAAAGAGACATGAATTACTTTACTAGTAGTTTTTAAATATTATTATATTTGGAACATTTCTAGGTAAGTGTTAAAATTTAGAGAGGTAGGGAGTTGAGTAACTTTCTGGTGAAAGACATTTGTCATTGAATGTTTTAGCTTTAGGATAAACATAGGTATGTACTAGTATTTGAACTGGGCAAGGCCTATAAAACTGAAATCAAACATAATTGAATTTGAATTCCCAAACAAAGCCACAATGGCCTAGTCAGGCATATGTCTACAGCAGAAGGTCTAGGGTTGGAATGAATGAATCTGAATCAGTCAATATGTATGGTACATATTAGACTGTCTCATTCAACAAGTCACATACTACAAGCAGCACATTAGCAG
>NW_022720008.1:396485-404617 GCF_011630105.1 Anneissia japonica | reverse complement strand
AAAATATTGCGCAGCGCTTATTATCTTAGGGGATGCGAAAAGGATGGGGAAATATGTGCTACTAAAAAAATTACTTGTGCTACCAAATTTTTTTGGGGGGTGCCAGAAAATTTTGGCAGTGCTACCAAGAAAAAAAGTTAATTTCAAGCCCTGGTGTATATGTATGACTTAAACAGAATTTTTTGAATTGGCCGTTTCATATTCTAGTGTTTATGTCTTGTTAATTCTTTTAAATTCATTGCATGCACATTATAATTATCATTATGTATAAAAAAAAAAGTATTAAAAAAATATAATAATAAAATAGAGTAATAAACATCAAAATTTTGGGTTTATTAGTAACAACAAAATATGTTTTGATACCATGACAGAATATATTCTGAACTACAATACTGAGGAAATACAAATTTATATAATTTAACAGTGTTAATGGCTATCTTGATTTATATTATATGCAACTATTTGTTTCTAGCCGTACCTATTGTGTAATGGAGTGTATCTGGTGGTATTTGAATCTGTTCAACCATGAAGCTCTGTAGTCTAATGGATGACGCTCGCCTTGACAGCAAAAATAAATGAGAACAAAAGATTGGGTATGCTGACTCACCTACCAACTTTGAATAGCTACATTATTTCATTACTTCATGGTTTGTACTTTGATACTCGTGAATAATGACATCACAAATTCAACAATAATACTGTATGAATGTACTAAGTATTTGGAAAGAGACATGAATTACTTTACTAGTAGTTATTAAATATTATTATATTTGGAACATTTCTAGGTAAGTGTTAAAATTTAGAGAGGTAGGAAGTTGAGTAACTCTCTGGTGAAAGACATTTGTCAAATTGAATGTTTTAGCTTTAGGAAAAACATAGGTATGTACTGGTATTTGAACTGGGCATGGCCTATAAAACTGAAATCAAACATAATTGAATTTGAATTCCCAAACAAAGTCACAATGGCCTAGTCAGGCATATGTCTACAGCAGAAGGTCTAGGGTTAGAATGAATGAATCTGAATCAGTCAATATGTATGGTACATATTAGCCTTTCTCATTCAACAAGTCACATACTGCAAGCAGCTAGCACATTAGCAGTATAGAAAATAGAAGAAACTATTACACCATATGCTATCTTTTGCAGAGGTCTGCTGGTATGGCATCCCACACATTAAAAGGAAGCAAAGATGGACAAATTACCTGTCCAACACACTGCAGAAAGCTACTGGAATTTTACTGCCGAACATGCAAGAAATCAGCATGTAAACAATGTGAACATTTTATTAACTGTTTTCGAAATAAACATGATCTGATTGAAATGGAAGTGGCTGCAAATGAGATCAATGGAAAAGCTACTAAACTTATCAAGATAGCTGAGGAAATTAAAAGCAAATTGCAAGAAACATTTTATTACATCATAAATGATAGATCAAACTTTGACAATCACCTAAAATTATGTAGAAGAGCTATAGAACATCAGGAAGAGACACTTATCAAAACAATTCAGGAGAGAAGCAGAGCATTGATGGCAGATCTTGAGAAGAAATTCAGGAAAAAATTAAAAGACCATGATGATAAAATAAAAGTTCTTGAATCAAAGCAGGCTCAAGTAAACACTCTGGAGACAGCTATTAGTGCATTATTGAACAAACCAGAAGAAACAGAAAATCTTAAACACTATAAGAAAAGCATCAACACTCTTAGAGAAATCATTTCAAATGATGAATATTACACCACATTTTATTCCATCTGAACACTTGCAAGAGTTGATGAATACAGCTGTTGGTAAAATCACAACTGTTAATAGCATGAAATACAAGGTTGCTGATGAAGATAAAGTAATTACTGTCAAAACAGAACAACCATTTGTAGTGACTGTATCAAGTCTAGCAGAGTGTGATGCATGTTATTTAGCTGCCACTTTAAAGCACTCATCAGGTGAAGAATCACCCACTGAAATAGAATATCAGAGAGGTAGAGGGTACAAAATAACAGGTAGATGCCATGAGAAAGGTGACTGGCAGATGAAGATTACTGTTGCAGAGGCACACATCAAAGGATCACCAGTAAATATCAAGGTTGAAAAAACAGTGAGACTTGTTAATACCATTGACAATAAGAAATATACAAACACAAACAAAGTGACAGATGTAGTGTTAGATAAAAATGGATACATACTATTATCAAGCTATAGTAAATGCATATTAAAGTTTGACCAATCAGGTTCAATTGTTTCTGAGATAAATTGGGAGGCAGAGAAGGTACAGATCAACAGAATGCATCTAATGGATGATGGTCGCATGGTGTTCAGTAACGGCTTGCAAAAATGTGTTATAATGTATGATGCGAAATATAAAAAGATTCATTCTTTTTGGGGGGGAAAATTGAAATTTCCAGAGGGTTTGGCAGTTAACAAGGACACTAGAGTCCTATATGTAGCAGATCGTGAAGCTCATTGTGTGTTTAAATTTGATGTTGACAACTGTAAACTGCTGGGTAAGATAGGCTCAAAAGGTAGTGAAGAAGGTGAAATGAATAAACCACAAGATGTCACTTTAACTAAGGAAGGTCATGTGATTGTTGCTGACTGTCATAATTGCAGACTACAAATGTTTGATGTAAATGATAATTTCATCAGAACCCTTGTATGTTCTGGTAAGGAAGATGGTAAAGTTTGGGCTCCTTATGGTGTAACCATGGATATGGACGAAAATATAATAGTATCAAGTTGTCATAAACTACAACTATTTGATAAAGATGGTGCCTTCATAAAACGAATAGATCGTGAAGATGACGGATTACATAGCCCACTAGGAATCACTGTAATCTCCAATAGACCAAGAAGAGTAGCAGTAGCAAACTACGGACCAAATAATGTTAAAATCTTTAACTATTAAATTAAATTGAAATGCATGACCAGACAATGTATTTCTAAACAGTAGAAAAAACGATTTTATAGTTTTTACATGATCATATCATTTCATTTGATTTGTGAAAATATTTTATCGCATACACGATAAATCGTTATTGAATTGTGCTAGTGTGGAAACTTCTAGCATTTCATTTATTTTCTATATGAACAATTGCTTTTTAACTTTTTATCGTTATGGTCATAGTGAAAACAGGCCTTTAAAGTGAATATAAAAAACAAACATATAAATAAATAAGTTACTTCTCTTCTTAAATACAAAAAAAAGAGGAAACACAGAAAATTACTACCTTAAAAATTATTATTTTATATGTTTGGAAGACCAGGTCCTATTGGTTAGAGTATCACATTGTTGCAAAGTTGTTACATATTTTTCAATATTTTGATTTCAAACATGGCAATTGATATTGTGGTTTTACTTAATGGTATACGATGCGAATCCAAAATTGTTGTATTATTTGTGTATTTTCTATTTTTAGGCGTAACCACGTTTTTAATTTAATGGGCAATGCCTCCGACCGCCGGCTATGCAGTTCCACACTTTTTCCAGCCCTGTCTGGCCAGATATCAATGTATTACCAGTAACTGTAATACATTAAATACATCTACTAAATAATAATTGTATTATTAAAAAGGCTTATAGCTGTATTGTTTGTATTTTGATTTTGTTTCTTTTTTTGTTTTGCCATTTGCCTCAGTTGCCTTGATCTAAGTCTCACCAGCCACTGTCAGCAGATGCGGCATGATCTACATGGGACCTCACCAGCTTGGATTGCGCCCTCTTAAGACATCCTACATGGAGAATCTACTGATCTCTATCACAGATGAGCACAAACATTAATAAATGACTTATTCGAGTGGTTGATTGACCCATGTTGGGTTAGTTTATATTTTATCAGAGAATATGGTTTCTTAAGCCTCTCTTTGATTATCTGATTTGATTATTGCAGGTACCAGGATAATCTATTTCTTTGTTTCAGTTTATTGGTTTTGAAATATATTTTCTGTATGATAGTATAATAAACACTCCAAGCAATGAATGAAAGGTAAGTTAAACATAAGAAAGGAAAAGGAAAAAAAAATGAAATGGAATCATAAGAAAGGAAAAGAAAAGATAAGGAAACAAGAAAGATAATAGTAAGAATGATAAGGAACATAAGAAAGGAAAGGAGAGAAATGAATTTGGAATCATAAGAAGGTAAATGGAAAGAAAGATAAGAAATATAAGAAAGTAAAAGGAAAGAAAAGATAAACTAAGGATGAAAAGGGAAAGGAAAGATAAGGAAACATGAGAAGAGAAAAGAAAGGAAAGATAGACATGGAAACATTAGAAAGGAAAAGAAAAGAAATGATAAGAAATATAAGAATGAAATATGAAAGACAGATACAAATTATAAGAAAGAAAGTGAAAGGAAAGATAAGGAATCTAAGAAAGGAATGTGAAAAATAAGATAAGGAAACATAAGAAAGGACAAGAAAAGTAAAGATCAGGAACATTTGAAGGGAAAGGAAGAAAGACAAGAAGCAAAAGGGAAAGAAAAATGAAAGGATTTGGGATGAATAGGAAGTAACAGGCCTTGAAATGATTCCAATTACCAAAGCATTGTAATAATAACATTTATTGATAATCATCAAACCAATCATTTGAACTTAATTAAACTAAACTAAAACCAAATATTTGATAATATTCTTTTTGGTACATTTGCATTTGTTTTGTTTTGTTTTTTTTTTTCTTCTCTGTTGTTGTTAAGTGCCTCGAGGTTGTGTCAATAATAATAATCCAGAATTATTATTATTATTATTATAAATACACGCCATTGTGTCAGGATTCAATATTTAAACATTTGTTATATCATCATCAGGAATGAAAATTATGTTCAAAGAGCGAGCTTTTTATTTTCTGTATATCACCCAACTTTCAACAACTGATACACTACACACAATGTAAAATATTTGTTCTGTATTAGCAGCTTCTAGCCCAGTCTACCCTATCAAGTATTACATCAGACCCATATATGGGTGAATCACTGGTACCTGCATTTACAAAGAAAACATGGTAGTGTATATGTATAATTTAAATAGAATTTTTTGAATTCTTTTAAATTTCATTGCATGCACATAATATTTATCATTATATATAAAAAAAATAAATAAAATAATATAATAGAGATAATAATAAACATTTAAATTTTTGGTTTATTAGTAACAAAATAATATGTTTTGATACCATGACAGAATATAACTACACTACATGGGAAAATAAAAATTACAGACAACTAAGCACAACTTCTAAATTTGGCCTCATGTAAATATGAGAACAAAAGATTTGGTGTGCTGGTCTACTAACTTTGAATAGCTACATATTTCATGCTTACTTCATGCTTACTTCATGCTTTGCACTTGATAGTAGTGTCTATTAATACCACAGATACAGTATGAGTACAATTTTAAGTTTTTGGGAAGAGACATCGTGAATTATTTACTAGTATTTTCAAATCATTATCATATTTGGAACAATTCTAGGTAAGTGTTGAAATTAGAAGAGGTAAACTGCACCTTAGTGGGTGAGAGACATGTATCAAATTGAAAATTTTAGCATTAGGAAAACATAAGTATGTATTTGAAGTTGAACTGGGCGAGGCCTATAAAACTTGGGAGATCGTAGTGAAAAAGGTTGTCTTATAATCCAAATATTTAAATTCATTTAACTTTTTTTCAAATATTTCATACAAAAATTGCAACAAAATGACTTGGGGGGCATATTTAAGCTGAATGTATGCTGAAGTGTACCTCCAAATCAACGACAATTCCCTTAGTCAGTGGTGCTCTTGAATTACTGTGTTTTTAAAAATCAGCCTAGACAGCTTCTCAAAACGTTTCAGATTTTTAGCCTACTGGTACATGGAAAAGTTAATCAAATCTACATTAATCTGATGAATCTGTGAATCATTCAAAATGTATACAATTGTAAGCTTTCAGAAATAGACTTTCACATTCAACATGTCATTTTGCAGGCAGCACATTAGCACTATAGAAAATATAAGAAACTAATACACCATGCTACATTTTATATTTTACAGATATCTGTAAAATACACGATGCTACATTTTACAGATGTCTGTAAAATGTAGCACTATAGAAATTATAAGAAACTAATACACCATGCTACATTTTACAGATGTCTGTAAAATGTAGCACTATAGAAAATATAAGAAACTAATACACCATGCTACATTTTGCAGATGTCTGTAAAATGTAGCACTATAGAAAATATAAGAAACTAATACACCATGCTACATTTTATATTTTACAGATATCTGTAAAATACACCATGCTACATTTTACAGATGTCTGTAAAATGTAGCACTATAGAAAATATAAGAAACTAATACACCATGCTACATTTTATAGATGTCTGCTGACAAGGCACTGCACACATTAGAAGGAAGCAAAGATGGACAAATTACCTGTCCAACCCACTGCAGCATGGTACTAGAATTTTACTGCTCAACTTGCAAGAAATCAGCATGTAAACAGTGTGAACATGTTTTTAACTGTTTTAAAAATCATGAAGTGACTGAAATGAAAGTAGCTGTAGATAAGTTTAACCAAAATGCTATTAAACTTATCCAGACAACTGAGGAAATTAAAAACAAATTGCAAGAAACATTTGATTCAATCATTAAAGATAGATTGAACTTTGACACACATCTAAAATTATGTAGGAAAGCTATAGAGGATCAAAAAGAGACAATAATTAAGAAAATTCGGGAGAGAACCGAAGCATTGATGGCAGATCTTATAGAGGGACACAAAGCAAAGATAGAAGATCATGACACTAAAATAAAATTTCTTGAATCGAAGCGGACACAAGTACATAGTCTGAAGACAGCTATTCATGCAATAATGAACAAACCAGAAGAGACTGAAAACCTTGAACACCATAAGACAACTATCAACACCATTAGAGACCAGGTCTTAGGAACCGATTTTGATAAATCAGTTCAAATAATGAATATTACACCAAATTTTATTCCATCTAAACACTTGGATAAGTTGATAAATACAGAGGGCATTGGTAGAATTACAAATGTTGATAGCATGATGTACAAGGTTGATAAAGATGATGAAGCAATTACTGTAATAAAAGGAGACCCATTTGTAGTCGAAGTATCAAGTCTAGCTGGCAGTAATGCATGTAAATTAGCTGCCACTTTGAAGAACTTAATATCAGGTAAAGAATTACCTACTGGGGTAGAATATGGAACAAATGGAAAGTACAAAATAACAGGTAGATGCAATGTGGAAGGTGACTGGCAGATGAAGATCACTGTTGGAGGGACACACATCAAAGGATCACCAGTGACTATCAAGGCGGAAAGACTGGGACTTGTACACACCATTGATAATAAGGAACACACAAACACAAATACAGTGATAGATGTAGTGTTAGATACAGATGGATGCATGTTATTATTAAGCGGCAGTGAATATATATTAAAGTTCAACCAATCAGGTTTATTTATTGAAAAGATAGAGTGGCCAAAGTATGCAAAGATCAATAGAATGCATCTAATGAGTAATGGTCACATGGTGTACAGTGATGGCTACAGAAAATGTGTTGTAATGTGTGATGCTAAATTTAAAAAGATCCGTTCATTTGGAAAAAAACAATTGAAATATCCAGAAGGTTCGACAGTTAATGAAGAAACTAGAGTCTTGTATGTAGTAGATCGAGAATCTCACTGTGTGTGTAAATTCAATGTTGATAATGGTAAACTACTGGGTAAGATAGGTTCAGAAGGCAGTAAAGTAGGTCAAATGAATAGACCAGAAGGTGTCACTTTAACTAAGGAAGGTCATGTGATTGTTGCTGACTGTCAGAATTGCAGAATACAAATGTTTGATGTAAATGATAAATTTATGAGAACCCTTGTAGGCTCTGGTGAGGAAGATGGTAAAGTTTGGTATCCTTTTGGTGTAACCATGGATATGGATGAAAATATAATAATATCAAGTATTAATAAACTACAATTATTTAACAAAAATGGTGTCTTCATAAAACGAATTGATCATCAAGATGATGGATTAAATGGCCCACTAGGAATCACGGTAATTGCCAATAAAACAAGAAGAGTAGCTGTAGCAAACAACAGACAAAATAATGTTAAAGTATTTAACTATTAAATGCATATTAAATG
>NW_022720008.1:389763-396414 GCF_011630105.1 Anneissia japonica | reverse complement strand
GTCTTGTGTAAGGGATTGTCACCTACAAGTAGGACAGTGATATATTTTCGCTATTGGCAATCCTTGGCACATGTGTTGTGTGCCTAAAGAAAGAATAATAATAATAATAATTGCTCATCTTGTACAGTAGTATATAGAATGCTCTTTCATAATGCCCACAACATTTATCTGAAGCTATACAGACCGGACCAGAACCATGCAATAACTGTAGTACATTAATTATATCACACACATACTAAACAATAATTGTATTATTAAAAAGGTTTATTGTTATTGTTATATTGTTTGTTCTTTGTAAGACGTGGTTTAGCACAGCAGGAAAGGTTTGGTTTCCCAACCTCAAGGTTAGGGTTTCAATTCCTTGCTGTGCATTTCACTTGTGTCCTTGGTCACTTTATCTGCATGGCTTCTCTCCACCCAGGAGTAAAAGAGGGTACCTGATACGAATAAATACCAAAATCTGCTGATGTAGCTGCTGCAACGTTATGGAAGTCACCAAGAAAGTTTGCGTGTTCCATAGGTGTTTAATCCAATGAACGGGGTGATGATAATGTGAATTGCATAGAGGGCTTAACAATATGTGCTATGTAAGTCTACCATTATTATTAATATTATTATTATTTTGTTTTTGTTTTTATTTTTTGCCTATCTGCCTCACTAGGTTTATTGGTTATAATATACAAATTTTATATAAAACTTTTGTTTGCTAAGCGTAGTTTGAGTGGCAGTTGAGGACCTGGTCCAAAAGTGTGGAAAAGGTGTTCCCTTCATATTGTGGGAATCCAAGAGAATTTTCCATCTGGAAGCTTTGCTGTTTTAACCATTTTAATTTCATATCCAAATGATATCACATTTGTGATTTTTTTTTTGCCAACCCTTGGATCTACTACTCAAGGGAATTAAGTCCACACTGTCAAATAACTGTTGTATGCCCATATATAGTCATGATGTGCCTATATATGGTTATAGGAGTATTTCGGTGTGAATCACACCAAGAAGGATAATCCACTAAGTCCGAAGACTTATTTCCAGTGGGATCCTTCTGGTGGTGAATTGGACAGTACACCAGGAGACAATTCGCTACTCTTTTCTGAAGAGTGTACTGCGTTATTTAACGTGTGCATGGGCAATATTGCACACGGGACCAACGGCTAAAAAAGTCTCATCTGAAAGACAGCGCGCTATCATAACTTGTATTTCAGCCCTCCAGCTGAAACACAAAAGCAGCAATGGGAACTGAACCGGAGCCCAAAGAGATCTCCATGGTTCAGCGCACACGCAGTGGCTGCCACCAGATTAGCCGACTGATGACTGCTGTGATGTCATCATGACTATATTTAGGCATGTCACATTTTTTGTTAAATAAATGTTGATAGTCTGAATAGGGCTTCACAAAAAAATTATTTTAAAAAACCTAATTATAAATTTGCAGTAGCATAACCATGTAAATATAAAGTTTCTCTTACCATCTGTCCACTCATGTGAGACTGGGTCAAAACATCCATATAGCTGTCCCATGGTAATGGCTTTGGGGTTGATGATCTCATAAATAACCTTAAACTCATTCATGAGTCCTGCAGTATGGAGGTCCCCGAGTGAGTCGGCAAGCACTTTGTACGCTGATGTCTTGCCTCCCATTGGATCACCAACAATCATGAAGCCATGACGAACCAACATCATTTCATAAATCTATGGGAAAAAAATAAACAAAATAGAAATGTGAAAAAATAATAAAAGAAATAAATGAAAAAAAAAATCAATAAAGTAACAAAAATGACTAAACAAATGAATAAATAGAAGAATGAAGTAATAAATTAATTATTACTACATTAATATTCTTTTTAGGTTTGTATAGTGAGTACTGTAAGGTAGATGGTTCAACTAGAGTAGCACTGTTTTATTTTTAAAGTGTATGTTCAAATAAATTAGTATTATAATTAGAATGAAATATAATATTTGCCTACCTGGATAATCTTCTCAATAAACCAAGGAACTGCTTGTAGCTTCCTCTTGGCGATGTTATCGTTAAGAGCCTCTAGAAGGACCACGTAATCCGGTGTTGGCAGGACCACACCCGGAAACAGATCACTGATGATGCCTTCAAACAGAGGAACATCCTAAAAAGAGATGAGGAAAAATAATATTAAGCTCTGTCCAGATTATAGAATATGTACGCCCATATATAGCCATGATGTGCCTATATATGGTTGTGATGTGATGTCATCATGACCATATTTAGGCATGTCACATGTTTTTGTCAAATGAAATTTGAAATTCTGAACAGGCCTTTAAATGCTCGTTTGTCTTATGATAGATGATGTTTTTATCAGTATAATGAACATTTATATGGTTTAGAAGAGAGGGCGATGTTAGATAGGTAATCTCTCTGTGAAGTGCTAAACAAAAACTTACTATGTAATATATTATAGCTACTAGCTTTCAATTAAAAATAAAAAAAATATTTTTCTCACCAAATTAAACATAATAAATAGCACTATTCCTCATATTTGCTTTACATAGACCCTTAAAATTAGCTGGTTAGTTTAAAAGTTTTTGTAAAAAAAGTTCTGCAAAACCAGTTAATGCTGACTAGTTTCAATCTTCTGGAGTCGTTAATTTTTCAAAGGACTACATTGTACTTTTATATTATTAATGTTTTGACATAAATTAATTAAAAAACAATATTTCCGAAGGCAACCCCATACATTTGCAATATAACTCTTAAAAATTTCACAAACCTGGGAAAGAAACTTAGGTAAATTGACATCTTTGATGGCCCTCAATAGAAGGATACTCTCCCCTTCATCTGGAAGAGCCAGCTTCAAGTTTCCAGCTGCGGTCAGCACAGACTTCACCGCACGCATCCCATAATCGTAGTGATGCTGCGAGGACAGTTGCTCTGAGCATAGCCTGTATGTGGCGACGATCTTGCCAGCAAGACTACGTGCATCGACGAATCCCATACTGTACAGCACAATCTCACCGATCATGGCGTAGTCAGGTACCATCATGGCAACGGTTCGGAAAAGGACCTGTAAAATTTATTTAAAAAAACAATAGTTATGTAAGCAGTCAATGAAAAATAATATGTGAGTGTACATCCATTTTGTCCCCAGTCAGTTTTGGTTTATTGAATAAGGATGTCACATTAGCCTCGGTAAATTCCAACAATTTTCATACTTAGAAAATGAATAGCTAGAACATCCATAATAATAACAAATTTAAGTACATTTTTTCTTTGCACATTCAACATTTATAGTACTTTATTTTAGTATTTTAACACAGTTTATCTCTATGATTTACATGTTTTTATATTTCTGAATTGCTTTCTATAAAAGATAGAATAATCATATTGTTGAAAGTTAAATGGAAATTTATATTCTTCATTACTACATTTTGTATATTTTACAATTTAAAAAAAATTATGCAATTTTATAATCCTATATTGTCCTGTACATCCTAATACTTATTGTTGAGATACAAAGAAATCAAATCATAATAAAGAAATAAAATATAAAAGGTACTAAACAGATATCTACCTAATGAAATATACAGTAGACACTATTTTACATTTACTGATACTGAATAAGATCAATCAATCAATCAATCAATCAATCAAGCAATACCATATATAGCTTACTTACCTTTAGATTATCAGGGAGATCAGATCTACCAGCATAGCCGGGATTCATAGTGATAAACATTGTGCATGTGGGGTTAAGGGTCAATTCTGTCCCTTCAAACATGAACTTCTTCTGGTTCTGCTGGATAGCATTCTGGATACTCTGAATCTGCTGAGCGACGACAGACAGCACCTCTAGCTCGATTCGGTTGAACTCATCGAAGCACGCCCAGGCACCAGCTTGTGCCAGACCCTTGAAGAATTTACCCATGGCCTTGTAATCTAAGCCATCTGAACAGTTGAAGACTACACATTGCTTAGCGACAGCCTTGGCAAGATCTTTGCTGGTCTCTGTCTTACCGGTGCCAGCTGGACCTTCTGGTGCACCTCCAAGATTCAGCTTCAAGGCACCCATCAAAGTTCTGGGAAGAGAACAAAAGATATGTTATGCCTTCAATTCCCTGAATCTCTTTAAGAAAGTGCATCGAAATTGATGGTTGCTAAGCTCATGTTAAGATGATGTCATTGATGATGATTCACTGTGCTGGTATCAATTATGTTGATGTTGATGATGATGATTTTGTACGATGTTGATGTCAATGTCAAGATGCCAATGTGAATGACGTCAACAGGGAGCTGTCAATGTGTAACGCCACGATGCTAGAACGGATTCACTCATGCGTGACTGTCCTACCATTCCCCACACAACATAGATTCAGGCAAATTGCATCCTGGAATTGACGTGACAAGAACTTACTTATATGTGACGTCATTACGTTCCACGTCTACCATCATCATGCAATCAAAACCTCCCTAATATCAACAAGGATGAAGACGACAAATATGCCAACAAAAGCGACTTTGGTGACATCATTGATAATGAAAATGATGTTGAGGATGAATATAAATGATGAGATTGATGTTGTTGATAATGATGATAAGTTTTTTTGTGATGATATATAAAGGATGGTAAAAATGCCGTTGATGATGATTAATGAATGGAGGACTATAACAAATATTACTAATAATAATCTACACTCCATTGACATGATAATCTATTTGAAGACACTTTACCTGTAACACCTATCAGTTAGAGGTGTAATAACCAGACGGCCACTGTTTCCAAGGTACTCATAGCCGTAGCGAATCTGTGTAGTGATCATCTGTACATCGACCTCTGTTCCAGTGAAGTAGTAGCGAAGCTGGCTAATCCAGTTGAAATCAGCTTCAGAAGACACATCAAGCTCTTCTAAGCGAGCAACTACATCTCTTGCTACTCAAAGTAACAATAATAGGATGTTGTGTAAAAATTGACATCATTTACAGCAACAAAATTTTAATGTATTTTATAATATATTTTTTAATATAATTGTTTTAAAATATTTTACATGGTAATTGATTATATAAATTTTATGTACATGTAATGATTTCTATTTTATTTTGTTGGATGGGAATTGGAGAGCCAAAGAGAAAGGGATTAATTTTGCTATTGGCAAACTGGTCCAACTCCTGAAAACATTTGTAATTTTTTTATTTTGTGTTTTTGTTTTTAGAGTATTGTATTTCATATCATAAGTGACAAAATAAAAGAAATGAAAATTTAACACACAATAATGTAGCAAACATGTTAGACCGGGAGCCCAGAAGATTTAATCATGTGAAAAGAGACAAAAGGTTTGATGGTCTGGTCATGATAGTAGGGCCAAGATACAATATTCAGTATTGCTGCCGGGGCACAACGTGTACAAGCGGGCTGGGGGGAAATTAAATAGGGGGTTAAATAATGCATTTAATCATGTGGAGAGAGACATGGACAAAAATAAGTGGATATTATTCCCAGGTAGATACTTGCAATAATGTCACAGGTGACAGCAACTTTTACCTGTACGTGACCTTAAACAGTGACATTAAAGGCCACGCCCAAATACATTTAATCATGTGAAGAGAGACACGGATGAATTTTTTTTTATTGGAACTACTATACATTGGGGGTAACAAAAATACCAATGACAGCAACTTTATCCTGTACATAAGCCCAGACAGCAGCCCCAAGGGACCCACGGGGTCATATATAGTAGCAACATGATAAAATCAAGCAAAGAGAGACATGAATGAAACCAACTAGGAATTACTACTTGTGCATTGTAGAATGCTGAAACACCGATGACAGCAATTTTTTCATGTACGTGACCCTAAACAGTGAGATTAAAGGCCACGCCCAAATGTACATTAATCATGTGAAGAGAGACACGGATGATTTTTTTTATTGGCACTATTATACATTGGAGGTAACATAAGTACCAATGACAGCAACTTTATCCTGTACATAAGCCCAGACAGCAGCCCTAGGTTCCCAAATGGACTTATTATTTATATTATGATATGGTCGAATCTAATAATGATTAGAGATGGTAGAATGCAACTGAAACACCAGATTATGACACAGACAGTGGTTCTGGAGATCAGCTTCAGAATAAAACAGGAATTTAGTGAAGGATGGGACCACTTACACTGGAACTGGAAAGAAAATCCATTTGACAGCAACTATTTACTACTTCAGCTATAGATTTCCGTTTGATAATAACATTTTGTTAAACACTGACTTCAGATGAAATACAACAATACCAT
The DNA here is from genome assembly GCF_011630105.1 of Anneissia japonica. Classification (NCBI taxonomy): domain Eukaryota; kingdom Metazoa; phylum Echinodermata; class Crinoidea; order Comatulida; family Comatulidae; genus Anneissia; species Anneissia japonica. The sequence goes on along the minus strand of NW_022720008.1, from coordinate 390,164 downwards.
AATACAAACTCAGTAACAAATATTTATTAGATCGGATTAAACTACAGAACATGAATTGTCTATACATGAGAAATGGTACAGCGTCAAGGTCTATTTCAATCATATTGTTGAAAATATGTAATCATAGGATTAGAACCTGGTAGCACTTTATTGACTAACATTATAAAATGTATTAACTTTTGACAGCAGTTTCTTCTGGGTTACAGATGTAACAGCATTATACTATAGTTAAGTCAATAAAGCGATACAAGTTTTGAATTTTACATTGCTTCTTCTACTATTACAACAAATGTGTCCACCATATGGATTATGGATTCATTGTAAATCAAGTATCTATATGATTTTTTATATATTGCATACACAATTGAACTGCGGTATTGTACACTGCGGTAACAATGTGT
>NW_022720008.1:384821-389538 GCF_011630105.1 Anneissia japonica | reverse complement strand
TTCTAGACAGTCGAATACAAAATGTTTTATTCGTGTATACATATACCACAGGTGGGCAAAGTTCGGCCCGCGAAAATATATTAAAAACCCTATGTGTGACCCCAAAAAATAATCCGCTTAGTGGCCGCCATCTTGAAATTTAAAATGGCCACCAAAATATTGGATTTTTATCAATAATGTTTTTGATCTACTTGTTTATTATATGATGCAAAAACGCTTCTAGACAGACGAATACAAAATGTTTTATTCGTGTATACATATACCACAAGTGGGCAAAGTGCGGCCCGCGAAAATAAATTAAAAACCCTATGTGTGCGGCCTGCCAAGCAACATTGGCTAGAAAAGATCTTATTGTTTACGGGCAGACGCCGTTTATGTAAAAAAAAGTAACATTAAACTGAGAATAAATTGGTGTAAAAGCAGTGCTTTGAAGATTTTGGAAACTCAATGGAAACATCAAAGTTTGGGTGCATCTGCATGCAGTTTGAGTGCATTTAGCACTGTTTCTGTCATTATTTGATTAGTTATACCACAATGCTACGCAGCAACATTGATTCTATGTTACTTCATTAAATACATGTATGACTTACTTTGGCAAACAGTATATCAACAAATAGTATAAGGAAATTTTTTTTTTATTTGACAGGATATTTCCGATACGATACTCACATCACTCGCATTTATTTGAGCTCTGTTTTCACCATTATTTAATTATATAAACAGAGTGCTACACACAAAAATTAATTATATACATACATACATACACATATATATATATTATATATTATATAATTATGCATATTTGAAAATGATATCTAGTTTATTCGATATTATTGCCTTCATACCATTACTTGAATGTGATATTTAATTTATGTCTACATAATTTCATTTATGCTAAAGTTATCTATATGCTTTTCTTAATTTTTCTTGATTTTTCTTTTATTACTTTTCACTTTCTCCATTATATTCATTTTCTATTCTTTTTATTTCTTTTCCTTTCCAGCTTTTCTTTAATTTTCTGTTTCTTTTCCTTTCAATATTTACATATGTGTTTATATACCATTTGAAAATGATAATTAGCCATCTCATAGGCATGAGGTCTATTCGATATTAGTGTCTTCACACCATTAATTTTAATATTTGATTTACGTTTACATAATTTCATTTATGCTAAAACTAGCTTTAATATAGATGATTTTTTAATATCTGCATCTATCTCTCTCCCCAGGGAAGATTTGAAGACTGAGTAGACTCAAAATCGATTAGGTTTTAGGTTTTAATTCAAAGAAAATACCACTATGGCACCTGCCACCTAATTTTCGCCTCGGATTTTTTCCACTAGAAGATTTTTTTTCCATCCAGCTATTTTTCCAGGCTATTTCTTAAGGCTGTTTTCCAACTGCTATTTCCCCCCGGCTGTTTTGTCCCAGTATTTTCCGTTGTATTTTTCCTCCTAGTTTTCCAACTGAATGTTTTCATCAGTTTACCTATATGTGTAAGGTGGAACACATTATTTGTTTATGCTTTTGTTTTTGTTTTGTAAGGTTACATCATAAATGTGTGCCGATAATAAAAAACCTTATCCAATCAATTAACTGATTGACTCTTGATGCATTTGAAATACTAATGAAGCCAAAAGACTCATTGTAGAAACGTGATTTTAAAAAGTTTGCTTCTGTGTTCACACAAAAAAACAGGAAACCTCTTTTTAACATTGAGTACTCTTTTGTACTATAAGTAGCACACTTATTTCCTGGTCGGTCTATATATCCTACTTAAGTTTTACTGCATCAGCTAATAATAATCTGGCAAGGAGTGGAAATATTATTTCCACCATTAAGAATGTCTGGTAGTGGCCATTCTTGTACTATGCCGAACATTTTCTAGTAGGTTTTATTGGGTTAACTCACAAGCTGATCTATTATGATATTCAATTGGTGTGATATGTGCTGTACATATGAATACATAGGCTAAAATTAATTATTTTGGCGGCCATATTAAATTTCAAGATGACGGCCATTTTGAAATTTAATATGGTGGTCATAATTTCTGATGGCTGTATGGTAGTCCCTGTTATGGAAAACATGTGCAACGGTCTTTGATTGACAGTGCTAGGTACTGTAGATATGAATATTGACAAAATACACATCTAGATGTGTATAAGAGACAGCCCCAACACGGTCCCCCGTGATCATGACGATAGGCGTTTAAAAAGACCCTGTGAGTTCACCCCCTATTAAGAGCCGCGTAAGCCTGTCTCTTATACACATCTAGATGCAGGTGTTTCAGTTGCATTCTACTATCTCTAATCATTATTAGATTCGACCATATCATACTATAAATAATAAGTCCATTTGGGAACCTAGGGCTGCTGTCTGGGCTTATGTACAGGATAAAGTTGCTGTCATTGGTACTTATGTTACCCCCAGTGTATAATAGTGTCAAAAAAAAAATCATCCGTGTCTCTCTTCACATGTCATTCGGGCGTGGCCTTTAATGTCACTGTTTAGGGTCATGTATACATGAAAACATTGCTGTCATCGGTGTTTCAGCATTCTACAATGTACAAATAGTAATTCCTAGTTGGTTTCATTCATGTCTCTCTTTGCTTGATTTTATCATGTTGCTACTATATAAGACCCGCGGGGGTCCCTTGGGGCTGCTGTCTGGGCTTATGTACAGGATAAAGTTACTGTCATTGGTATTTATGTTACCCCCAATGTATAATAATAACAATAAAAACTAGATTTGAACTCGTCACTGAGGACGAGTTTGGTGATCCGCCGTACTTTGACCCTCATGAAGCGCGCCCAGTGCTGATTGAAACGTTTCATAATATGCTAAAATATGCTGTAATTAGTTTTTTTTAAAGAATAATTGTGAGCATTTTAAAAGATTTCCGCATGCGTACACACACGTCTTGACGCCCATGAGCACGGTAATGTCACAAAGAGTGACTCCTGACAGTGTCAGGAACACAAAATATGTAACAACGCGTAATTTCCAGCTTTAGTATGTGCTGTGTGCGTGGAAATGAACGTACGGCGGGTAAATTATGGAAAGTTTTGAAATGCTGAAAATGACCCGAAACGTTCTTTAAACTATCTGAATAGTAATATGAAGAATTTTCAAATTTTATCAGACACGCACGTCACCATGTGTGCGTGTACAGTAATAGCACACGAAATTAAACATTGTCAAGTGTATTTAAAACCGCCTGTTAGTCGGTAATGCCACACGAACTTTCCATTCATATAACCTATATATATTTGTATGATAGCGTCGAAATACAGTCTGCCGCCCTCACTCTGTTCTATTTGTGTACATCTTTTAAGAATGAGAGATAAAAGGGCTCCAAAAATTCATCCTTTTTGACCATGATGACGTGATCAAAATGAAAAATAAAGAGACACGTCATAAAGAGAATTGATTTAGCTATAACATACTCACAGGTGGGAGACAATCAATCAAGAATAAGCGAGATACGTTCAAACGAGTATAAACATAATGGCATCATAAATAAAAATTCAGTTTTTTAATTCAAATGGCAATATGATGACGTCACAATGTCCGATCAGCTATTATGATATACCAAATCATATCTACAGCTCAAGTGCTTTCAGAATATGTAATAAAAATTGCGGGGTTACTTTCATCCTAAGGAGCTATAACTGATTAAAAAAACGACATGATATAAAGCATATTTAATTTTGACGCACGCTAACGCTCGCGTTATTACGCACGCACAAAAATATAATGTACATAACATTTAGGCTACGTTCAGACCTGTGAGATACGCCAGGCGTATCTAACGCCAGGCGTACGTTAATCCATGGCGTAACTAGCGAGATGTCCAGACTGGGCGATTAATGAACGCTAGCGTAAGTATTCGCGCGAAATATTCGTATTCGTAATTCGCGCATTTTATTTTCTGTTTACATCTAGGTTTATTTTGATTGGTCAAATCTTGGCTGAGTTCAGAATCACCGATGCGTGACTGTCGTAAATCAGTGGCGTAAGTCGTTGTGTCTGAACATGTTCAGACACAACGACTTACGCTAGCGTAACGTTAATCGAGTGGTGTGAACTTGCGCGCGCGTAGCGAACGCCAGTATTATCGCGCAATCACTGGCGTACGGTAATCCAGCAACAGACCCCAGATTAGCGTACGCCACTGATTTACGACAGTCACGCATCGGTGATTTTGAACTCAACCTAGGCTACGTTCAGACCTATCAGATACGCCAGGCGTATCTAACGCCGGGCGTACGTTAATCCATGGCGTAACTAGCGAGATGTCCAGACTGGGCGATTAATGAACGCTAGCGTAAGTATTCACGCGAAATATTCGTATTCGTAATTCGCGCATTTTATTTTCTGTTTACATCTAGGTTTATTTTGATTGGTCAAATCTTGGCTGAGTTCAAAATCACCAATGCGTGACTGTCGTAAATCAGTGGCGTACGCTAATCTGGGGTCTGTTGCTGGATTACCGTACGCCAGTGATTGCGCGATAATACTAGCGTTCGCTACGCCGCGCACAAGTTTACACCACTCGATTAACGTTACGCTAGCGTAAGTCGTTGTGTCTGAACATAGCCATAAACATGGAGGTATTATTGAGAAGGAGATCACCCGGCAACAGATCCCTTTGACGCGACAAACCTATGTGTTCCCCGCTTTTGGATCGCGCGCGGGCGTATTACCCTATAATTCA
>NW_022720008.1:382801-384696 GCF_011630105.1 Anneissia japonica | reverse complement strand
GTATATTTCAGGAACGGATTCCGTAAAATATTTATGTTAAAATTACTTCTATGTTCATTATAATTTTGTCTAAAGATTGACTGGTTCGACTATAAAGCTAAGTCAGTGTGAAACTGAAAAATACTCAGATTTTGGATTCATTTTTCGAATAGTTAACCCTCGTTAACCCTAAAATGACTTAGTTTATTATAATCCTTAATCATTTATTAATTAATATCTGTTAAAATTAGAATGGGCGAATTTAGGCCAATTTATGAAAATTGAAGTTGAAATATACTATACTTTTATAATTCATGTAAATGTTCCATTAAATTCGAAACTTTTCTTGGTGGAAAATATTAATATGTTTGATATTTTATGAGAGATGAATGTATCAGCTTCAAAATAAAAAAAGATTGCGCAGCCATAGTGATTGACAGTATGTAGTGCGCATTGAGAAAAGAAGGTGCTCTCCATTTCGTCATGTTCAATTTTTCGGTCAACTATGCCTGTTGAAAATTTGATGGCGGGGAACACATGGGACTTCAAAGGCATCGCGCAAACGTTCTTTACGCGCTGCGGCAACTTTGATCATGGTTCATTTGCATAGCGCTGCGTGCGCGTAGCTTTGCCGAGTGATCTCCTTCTCAATAATACCTCCATGATTTAACCATGACCAGAAGTTTGTGCCCACTAAATAGGATTCAGAAATCACGAATGATTAAGGTGATTATGGGGTCATCAATGTTTTGGCGAAAGAAAGATGAGGGGGGTAAGCAAAACCCTATATTTTGACCATGATGACGTCATCAAAATGTAAAAGTGTCAAATATAGGAAAGAGAATTGCCTCAGCTATAACATAATCAAAGTTGGAAAAAAAATCGACAAAAGAATAAGGGAGATACGCTCAAATGCGCATTTTTTTAAAATGACGTCATCGATAATACTCAGTTTGTTGAATTCAGATGGCAATATGATGACGTCATAATATCCGATCAGCCATTATGACCTATAAAATCATATTTACAACTCATGTGCTTTCAGAATATGTAATAAAAATTGGGGGTCACCTTTCATCCTGAGGAACTATAACTGATTAAAAATAGGTACAATTTTGACTTATTTTGACTGAAAATAGACAAAAACGCGAAAATACACACGTATCTTAGATGTGCGCGTATTGCACTATTATTAGACGTAAAATTATTGAAAAAGAATGCAAATATGTCATTGCAGTGTAAGAAGTTCAAAATATGTCAAAAATTGTAATTTGAATCATCTGCACAAGCTGCGCGCGCGAAAATGCGCGGGCGACCTGAAAATTTGTGAAAAAGTTGAAATGGTCTGAATCACCTGAAACGTACACAAATTTAGTCAAAACGTGATTTTGAGTAAATTTAATTTTTAGCGCACGCGTACGTGCGCGTAATGAACTGCAATTATATATATAGATAGTACTTGACATGAAGTATACCTGTGTGAAGTTTCAACAAAAGAGGCCCAACGATGGTGAAGTTATGATCAATCAAAAAATTTGCTACGTAAAACGCAAAATTGCGCGTAGATGAAGTCACGCGTGACTGATCACGCTGAAAAGCTTATTGTATCGATTCCACCCTAAGACTAATGATTGTTGAACATATCATGTTGATCGGTTGAAGTAATCTTGAGATATCGTAGTCACAAAATTTGACACAAAGAAAGAAGAAAAAGAAAGAAAGAAAGTAAGAAAGATTCTGACAATAACAAGAGGTGATCCGCTAAACGTTAGCGGATCACCAAAAAGAAAGAAAACTAGATTTGAACTCGTCACTGAGGACGAATTCGGTGATCCGCCGTACTTTGACCCTCAGGAAGCGCGCGCGGTGCTGATTGAAAAGTTTCATAATATGCTAACATATGCTGTAATTAGTTT
>NW_022720008.1:379863-380971 GCF_011630105.1 Anneissia japonica | reverse complement strand
GTAATAGCACACGAAATTAAACATTGTCAAGTGTATTTAAAACCGCCTGTTAGTTGGTAATGCCACACGAACTTTCCCTTCATATAACCTATATAATTATATTAGTCTGATAGCGTCGAAATACAGTCTGCCGCCCTCACTCTGTTCTATTATTTTTACATCTTTTGAGAATGAGAGATAAAAGGGCTCCAAAAATCCATTCTTTTTGACCATGCTGACGTGATCAAAATGAACTAGATTTGAACTCGTCACTGAGGACGAGTTAGGTGATCCGCCGCACTTTGACCCTCATTAAGATCACGCGGTGCTGATTGAAAAGTGTCATAATATGCTAAAATATGCTGTAATTAGTTTTATTTAAAAAGAAGAATTTTGAGCATTTTAAAAGATTTCCGCACGTGTACACGTACGTCTTGACGCCCGTGAGCACGGTAATACCACAAAGAGTGACTCCTGATATGAGTAATGTGTCAGGAACACAAAGTATGTAACAAAACGTGATTTCCAGCTTTAATATGTGCTGTGTGCGTGGAAATGAACGTACGGTGGGTAAATTATAGAAAGTTTTGAAATGCTGAAAATGACCAGAAACGTTCTTTAAACTATCTGAATAGTAATATGGAGAATTTTCAAATTTAACAGACACGCACGTCATCATGTGTGCATGTAAAGTAATAGCACACGAAATTAAACATTGTCAAGTGTATTTAAAACCGCCTGTTAGTTGGTAATGCCACACGAACTTTCCCTTCACATAACCTATATATATTTGTCTGATAGCGTCGAAATACAGTCTGCCGCCCTCACTCTGTTCTATTGTTTCACATCTTTTAAGAATGAGAGATAAAAAGGCTTCAAAAATTTATTCTTCTTGACCATGTTGACGTGATCAAAATGAAAAATAAAGGGACACGTATTCAAGAGAATTGATTTAGCTATAACATACTCACAGGTAGGAAACAATCAATCAAGAATGAGCGAGATACGTTCAAACGAGTATAAACATAATGGCATCATAAATAAAAATTCAGTTTTTTAATTCAAATGGCAATATGATGACATCACAATGTCCGATCAGCCATTATGAAGTAAAAAATCGTATCTAAAA
>NW_022720008.1:377509-379739 GCF_011630105.1 Anneissia japonica | reverse complement strand
CTAAAAAGCGCGAATGGAAAATTAAGGTACATAACATTCAACCTTGACCTGAAGCTTATGCTCACCTAATATGATTTAGAAATGACGAATGGTTAAGATTATATGGGGTCATCAACGTTTTAAAGAAAAAGAAATGAGGGGGTCAGAAAAAATAATTTTTTTGACCATGATGACGTCATCAAAATGTAAAAAGGAGTCAAATATATCGACCAAGGATAAGCGAGATACGCTCAAATGCGTATTTTCAAAAATGACATCATAGCTATAATTCACTTTCTTTGAATTCAGATGCCAATATGATGACGTCACAATGTCCGATCAGCCATTATGATCTATAAAATCATATTTACAACTTATGTGCTTTCAGAATATGTAATAAAAATTGGGGGTCACCTTTCAACCTGAGGAGCTATAAGTGATTAAAATAGGTCTGATTTTAGCATAATTTCACTGTATAGCGGCACAAATACGCGCAAAGATACCTATGTTTGATGCGCACGAACGGCATTGCTATTGGCCAAATGATGACCGAAAAGAATGCAAATTTGTGAATACTATGTCAGGAACTCAAAATATGTAAAAGAACGTAATTTCTAGCTTTCGTACGTGCTGCGCAAGTAAAAATGCGCGCGCGTAGTGGTAAATTTCAAAAAAATTTGAAATGCTCAAAATGGCATAAAACGTGCTCTCATTTAGTAAAAAGGTGATTTTTAGCATTTTGAAATTTTGACGCACGCATACGCGCACGTAGGGAAACGCACGCATACGCGCACGTAGGGAAGCGCACGCGTAAAATTAGGGTACAGTACATTCAACATTAACCCGAAGTTAATGCTCACTGAATACGATTTCGAAATGGCAATTGGTTAGGCTGATATTATCGATAATGTAAAAATGCAAAATTGCGCGTAGTTAACGTCACGCATGACTGAGCGCGTTGAAAAGCTTACCATGACTATTCCAGACCAAGCCAAATGTTCGCTGACAGCGATTGTGTGTAACTCGTGGAATTTTTTGAGATATCGTGCGAACATGAAAAGGGGAGAAAGAAAGAAGAATAAGAAAAAAAAGAAGATGATGATGATGATCCTGACAATAACAAGAGGTGATCCGCTAGTGTAGCGGATCACCAAAAATAAAGGGACACGTCTTAAAGAGAATTGATTTAGCTATAACATACTCACAGGTGGGAGACAATCAATCAAGAATAGGCGAGATACGTTCAAACGAGTATAAACATAATGGCATCATAAATAAAAATTCAGTTTTTTATTTCAAATGGCAATATGATGACGTCACAATGTCCGATCAGCCATTATGAAGTAAAAAATCTTATCTACAACTCATGTGCTTTCAGATTATGTAATAAAAATTGGGGGTCACCTTTCATCCTAAGGAGCTATAATTGATTAAAAATATTCATGGTTTTATGCATATATAAATGTTGACGCACGCGTACGTACACGCTGAAGAGCGCGAACGGAAAAATTAAGGTACATAACATTCAACCTTGACCTGAAGCTTATGCTCACCTAATATGATTTAGAAATGACGAATGGTTAAGATTATATGGGCTCATCAACGTTTTGAAGAAAGAGAAATGAGGGGGTCAGAAAAAACAATTTTTCTGACCATGATGACGTCATCAAAATGTACTAAGAAATCAAATATATGAAAGAGAATTGTCTCAGCTATAACATACTCAAAGTTGGAAGACGATCGATCAAGGATAAGCGAGATACGCTCAAATGCGTATTTTCAAAAATGACATCATAGCTATAATTTACTTTCTTTGAATTCAGATGCCAATATGATGACGTCACAATGTCCGATCAGCCATTATGATCTAAAAAATCATATTTACAACTCATGTACTTTCAGAAAAAGTAATAAAAATTGGGGGTCACCTTTTATCCTGAGGAACTATAACTGATTAAAAATAGGTCTGAATTTACCATAATTTCACTGTATAGCGGCTGTCTCTTATACACATCTAGATGTGTATAAGAGACAGGTGTACAATACCGAAGTTCAATTGTGTATGCAATATATTAAAATCATATAGATACTTGATTTACAATCAATCCATAATCTATATGGTGGACACATTTGTTGTAATAGTAGAAGAAGCAATGTAAAATTCAAAACTGGTACCACGTTATTGACTAACTATAGTATAATGCTGTTACATCTGTAACCTAGAAGAGACTGCTGTCAAAAGTCTAGATGT
>NW_022720008.1:377181-377486 GCF_011630105.1 Anneissia japonica | reverse complement strand
TACCAGGTTCTAATCCTATGATTACATATTTTTCAACAATCTGATTGAAATACACCTTGACGCTGTACCATTTATCATGTATAGACAATTCATGTTCTGTAGTTTAATCCAATCTAATAAATATTTGTATTTGTTACTGACTTTGTATTATGGTATTGTTGTATTTCATCTGAAGTCAGTGTTTAACAAAATTTTATCAAACAGAAATCTATAGCTAAAGTAGTAAATAATTGCTGTCAATTGGATTTTATTTCCAATGTTTAAAAGTTCCACTGTAAATGGTCCCATCCTTCACTTAATTCATG
>NW_022720008.1:356838-377108 GCF_011630105.1 Anneissia japonica | reverse complement strand
CATTATTAGATTCGACCATATCATACTATAAATAATAAGTCCATTTGGGAACCAGGGCTGCTGTCTGGGCTTATGTACAGGATAAAGTTGCTGTCATTGGTACTTATGTTACCCCCAGTGTATAATAGTGTCAAAAAAAAAAATCATCTGTGTCTCTCTTCACATGTCATTTGGGCGTGGCCTTTAATGTCACTGTTTAGGGTCACGTATACATGAAAACATTGCTGTCATCGGTGTTTCAGCATTCTACAATGTACAAATAGTAATTCCTAGTTGGTTTCATTCATGTCTCTCTTTGCTTGATTTTATCATGTTGCTACTATATAAGACCCGCATGGGTCCATTGGGGCTGCTGTCTGGGCTTATGTACAGGATAAAGTTACTGTCATTGGTATTTATGTTACCCCCAATGTATAATAGTAACAATAAAAAAAAATTCATCCGTGTCTCTCTTCACATGATTAAATATGTATTTGGGCGTGGCCTTTAATGTCACTGTTTAAGGTCACATCAGGTAAAAGTTGCTGTCACCTGTGACATTATAGCAAGTATCTACCTGGGAGTAATATCCAATTATTTTTATCCATGTCTCTCTCCACATGATTAAATGCATTATTTAACCCCCTATTTCATTTCCCCCAGCCCGCTTGTACAGGATGTGCCCCGGCAGCAATACTGAATATTTTATCTTGGCCCTATACTATCATGACCAGACCATCAAACCTTTTGTCTCTTTTCACATGATTAAATTTTCTGGGCTCCCGGTCTATGTGGCTATATGACCAGAGTTTAAAATACTGAAGTTCTGTCAAATTTAGTTAACCAATCAAAATAGTTACATAAGACTGGTACTTACAAAATCATTTAAAGGTAATATGAACATTTATAAACAATCTACTGTTGAGTATCAGTATGTATATTCATATTGCTGATGTGAGTACAAATATAGTAGTAGATAATAAAGCTACTGAACGTAGCTTTATTATCTACTACTAAATTTGCACTCACATCAGCAATATGAATCAAGCCCAGATTCCGGTTATTTTTCTTGGACCAATCAGCAACAAGCTTGCTTGGTTCGAACCAATAGAACGCATACGTACTTAACCCGAACAACCGTGTTCCGTGCACGATGTGAATGCAGCGTTCAAGAAACGTAGCAACTCAATTTTTTTTCCGGGCTTCAGATTGGATCCGGGCTTGATGTGAACATAGCTTAATGTTAGTCAGGCTGAAATCAACTGCAAGCAATACTCACCGTGTACGTCCATAACTGTTAGTGCGCCTAGAGTAACTCTTGCTCCCTTCTCTAACTTGCCTCGTACCAGATCAACTATATCTGCCAGGTTATCATTACTCTTGTCTAGGTATTTCTAGTCAGTAGAAAAGATATTATAAACATAATAATTACACAACTGTATATGAAACTAGAGCCAAATTTCTGTGCCATCATGGAGAGCAATTTGCTATTAAAAATAAATATGCATGTGCAAAAAATAAATTTGCATGTGCAAAAAATAAATATGCATGTGCAAAAACTAAATATGCATGTGCAAAAAATAAATATGCAAATTCAAATATGTATACTAAAGCTTGCATTTATATTTTTAAATCTAGAAAGGTGAAAGGTAAATGATATGACAACTTAATAGGTAAGGTGTATCTGTTAAATACACCATGCTGGGATGGATGATTCCATAACTTTTCATGATAAGTTCTGCTGAAGGAATCTTGGCATATATTGGAAAATCCAGGAAGTTCTCAACAAATTTTGCTGCTCAAAGTTTGATTCATTTCCCTATAACCTTCAATCTATACCACTCTCTCAAAATTCTATGTAGGTAACTACAATAGTACTCTACCTTGAGTCCACCCTTCTCATTGATAGCCTCAGCCACTTCCTGTGTCCAGTAGATCTGTGTGCAGCACAAGACAACCTGTCCAGGCCACTCCAGTACCCACTTGTTGCGTGGGATGGTAGCATAGGCCACAGTACCATCCTGAATAACCTTGCGAACACTGGCAATCATAATGTCTTCAACCTGGGCTAGCCATTTCTCCACCATTCCCTGGAGTCAAAATATAAATGGTTGAGTCTTGTGAAAGAAAAATAGATGAAAAAGAGAAGTATATTATTGGCAGTGTAACAAGAGATTGTAAATAAAATTGCTTATTCTTATTACCCTTGCTTTAGCAGGGTAGATTTTGGATGACAATGGCACGGTCTCCTTCTCTGCACTGATCATGCCAACAATCTCCTGTTGGTCCGTGAACTCCAGCTTGGCTATTCCTTCAAAGCATTTCTTCAGATGTGGTTGCACACGAAGGGGATCTTTAGTCTCTGACAAGATTTCAAGCAGTTCATCATTGGACAAGAAGAAAAACCTAGTAAAAAGAGAGAGAACCAAATTTAGTAAGAAGCTTTTGTACATAAAATAGTATACAGCATGGCTATTTCACAGGTGTTGCAGTGGTAAATATTTGGGCTTTTCATAAAAAAAGTTGAAAGTTCACGTTTTGAGACAAGCAACTTGTCCGTCTCTGAGTTAAGCCTTACTCAGGAGTGTAGGTGGGTAGCTGCAACATTATGAAACTTTCCAATGAATCTGAGTATGTGTTCGATAGGTGTTTGATCCAAAGACTGGGTAATATTACGGAGCTTTCGATTTGCGGACGATGTGATGCTAGAATGGATTCACTCATGCATGACCATACTACCATCCTAAGCACAATGTAATTTTGGCAAATTGCATCCTAAAATCCATGCGAAAATGAGAACTTAATGTTCTTGCACGCACAGATGACTTCGTAGTGACATCATTACGTTCTGCAGTCGTCAAGCAATCGAAAGCGCCCTTATGTGAAGCACATAGAGGTCTTGGCACTATGCACTATATCTCTTTATACAGTAATTATTTCTATTTATTTATATAATTAATATAATTAAATTTGTTTCATGATGGTAGCATTTATATATCATTAACATTATATTTTTCTCTGACCTTGGGAAGTAGAGTCTCTTCTTCTCCAAATAGTCATTCAATCCTTTCTGGATTTCCTCCAAGAGTTGGTTTGATTCAAGTAGTCGGCCAAGCATGTTTGGTTGTGCTGTACAAACCAGCGCCTTGGTGTCTTTCACCTGTGAAACAAAACAACTACTATCAAACAAAGGAGTTTTTAACAATTCTGGTGGTTGCAAGTAGCAACTCTTGTCATTTTTGTCAGAGGTGGATGTTTGAAAATGGAAAGGTCATGTTAGCAGATCGGAAATCTCACCGCTTCTGTCATGATATCCTTCCAGTAGCTGTCAACAATCCCAAACTTCCTGCCTTCTTCTGGCATCTGTGCCATGATGTCTTCTGAGCTGAAGATTGGTTCCAGGTAGAGCCAAGTTGCTTGACACTTAAGCCATGAATCCAGAATGTCCTGCATTGTAACAAGCTTCTCTTCCCACTCCTGTGAATGATAACAAATCAGAGTTTGTCACTTTCCTTCTTTAATACAGCTTAAGGTACATCTGTTCAAAAAGATTCTTGGCACCATTGTAGAACACCTTGGTAATACATCTGAGGAACTACTGTACAATACGATTACCATTCGACCATTCCATGGCAAAACGATGTAACTGCTTTTATATTTTTGTTAAGTTACGTTGATTGTCATGAAACGGCCACATTGTTCAAATGCTACACTTGACAGAAAATGCTATATCGTGACTAACCTTGATTTCCTGTTCAAAGGGTTTGATGTATGGAGAACCTCGCATGGTTTGAGTCTTCACCACATGATCATCCAACACTACCTGAATCTCATCAATGCTGGACAGAATGGAAACTCCCTGAAAAACAAAAAATCATGTTGAAATTTCATTTAGTAGCAGCAGTAGATGTTTATAATATAAAAATAATAATACACCAAACACATTTAAATAACAATATAATACATAAAATAATAAATACATAATAGAATATATCAATAACATAATATTATTACTCTTTTTGAACACTTTTTATTTACTAATGTTAAAAGATCAAAACTAATACTCTTTTCGCACTAACAGAAAATGTTTCAACTGTTAACAATTTGTAACAAGTTGCAACACAGCTTTGATCTCGCAAGATATTTTATTTATTTCACAAATAATCCGAAAAATGCTAAAATTCCGGAAGAATAGCAGTATGTTTAGATATCAATGGTAGGCCTTGATCATGTGACATTAATTTGTTCTTCATTGCCTGGTGACAGTATGATGATGATTAGCATAATTGGCAGTACTAACCGTGTCTCTGTAGGGTATTAATTCAAAGTAGACATCAGCCCACTCCCCTTTCATCTTCTCCATGGCTTTCTCCAGCGAATATTCTTTGCTGGCTGCAGCGCCTACCTCTTCAAGTCTGGATATCAAAAGCAAACACAATTACAGTACAAATAAAAACGTTATTCCTCACGTGCAAAAAACAAAAATTCAGGAGGCCCGGACATGGATTAATTATACTAATGCACCTTTCATGTACGGTAACTTACTTTTCCATGAATTTTCCAAGACCCAATTCCAGCATGTGGTAGAACGATGTGTCCGCATCTGGCTTCAACTCAAATCCAACGACGTCACTCATCTACATCAAGATGATAAATATCAAATGTTAACAGTTGTGAAATTGCAATTCACAAATGTGATGTATTATTTTGTTAAAAATATTTAGTTGTCCGGTAAGACACTACCAAGACAAAGGTGGATGAGCTCTTCGAAGTAAACGGCCAACTATGCTTAGTTTAATTGACCTTATTAATATTTTATACTTAGGGACAGACAAGACTTCTAAAGTATCTCCTTTTCTTCAACAAAATTTTTACCATTTACTATGTTTGTAACATTTTATGATTACATAAATAATTGAATTTCTTACCCTTTCCCAATGGCGATCCCTAATACCTGGATTGCAGACTACAGACAGGATGGGCAAGTGTTGCTTGAACTTATCTATCTTGCCTTTGACGTTATTTGCAATTCTCTGAGGGCCTGGCTGGTCATTAAAGGACTTGGCCAACTTATACATGGTCCTGTACATATTGTCCACGGTCTCCGTCACATGCTCTGCATTCAACTCTTGGAACGGACCTAAAAATAACGACATAAAAAACAAAAAGTTAACTCTATACAGTTACAAACACATTGCAAAATTCAAGAATGCTAAAAAACAAATACTATAAAAAAAACAAAAAAATGGTAATTTCACAGGGAATAACAAACACAACATATAGGTTACTTGACTTACCATTCAGCCATGTCTCATACTGTGTATGAAAATCGAGGGCAGTGTTCCAAAGGCTGTCGTAAGGAGCTTTGGCAGCAAACATGCCAGCAAGGATGGGAAATCTAGTCGGCTCCCACTCTAGCAGTTCTTCCTCTTTGTTCAGGCCCTCCAGTTCATCCCTGGCATCTTCCATCAGCTTCTGGAGCTCAGTCAGTTTGTCGACATTTGCTTTCATCTCATCCATACTCAACATCTTTAAGCAAAAGTATTTAATAAAAGTAACATTCTTGTTTCAAGCACTCATGAATATGTATTACCTTAAAGTCAGGCTCCCAAGGAATAAAGTTTTTGATACGTTGTAGAACTGAATTTTATATGGCACAAAAATTAAGCATATTGTATTTGATGAAAAACTTGGGAATGGTACGGAGATACAGATTTTTGTATATTTAAAAACTTGGGGAGGGGGGAGGAAAAGGTGAAAAAAAAGTGGTTACGTCCCTTTTGTTTTCCTCCGGAGCCTTGCTTCAAAGAACATACACTACCTCATTGGATATAAATGACACTTTATTATGTATTACCTCAATATGTACCAATTGATTTAATATCCATCACCCAACTGGTATGAAGCCCTTTATCTAATATGCATCCCCACTATTACTAGTCTATTTAATGAATAAAATGTTCAGCATTGATTTCGCACTCAAATGTAAAAAACGGGTTAAATTGTACAGCTGACGATGGAATTGATGTATATGAAAATAAAAAAATCCCCGTAATGTTGTAAGTAAATTTCCTATAATGTATACATAATTAAAAATATGTTATTACTGTATTACAAAAAATATTTATTATCTATTAAAAAAATTGTTAACAAATTAAATATGCTAAAAACCCCAAATATCATTTATACTTTCATGGACCATATAAACAAGTGAAAACAAGTGAGATGGGATACAACACTGAAAATGATCTTAAAAAACAAAAGCAGCAAATACAAAAACAAAATAAAAGCATTTGAAAACAGCACACATAGCTTACACAGCACTCTTGAAACCACATTATACAACTTTATGTCCTTTAGCTTAGGCCTACAAGCCCTACTATGGCATGAATGCAGGCCACAGCCTCTGACTCAAAGCAGAAATGTCAAGCACAGAACAAAAACACCATGAAAAAATATATAATTTGTCTCCCTGTTAGACCACCACTTCCATGGTAACCAAAAATTGTAAAGCTACAGATGACCAATTTATGACTGGAGGAAGCGGCGTCGCTTTCTTTTGCAGGTGTAGTAGAAGACCCTACACATAAACTGGTGGTAGAAACTGTTTTTTTATTTTTTTTTTATTTCCCTCACGTCCAACAGCAAGTACTCTTGCCACTTACAGGATGAGAATGATGCTTTATAAACTAAGACTCTTTACGAGGCTTAAGGAGTGGAGTTGATTTTAGTCGTGAGAAAAAATCCTGCTCTGACAAGAACTGAACCCAGGGTCCTGGGATCAGAAGGCAAGCATCTTCACCACTGAGATATTCAACTCCACTCCTGGAGTTGTTTAATGTTGGCGGGTGGGTATCTGCATTAGCACACCTGTGAAAACGACGCTGCTCCAAAATCATGATTCCCATTACTGAAATACTTTTTCACTTGCTTTGCATTACATAGTTAATAAATTTAATTTACCTCCATAGAGAAAGAACAATTTTCTGTGTATTTTTTGTTGTGTATTTCATTTATTAAACAGTAAAGGTTTTGAGTCTTTACACTCATAAATCAACACAATACTTCATCTTGCACTCTAGTTTCTTGGTGCTTTGTAGACTCAGGGATATTCCAAATTTCCAGACATTAAATTAGTTGAGTATGAAGTAACAATTTGAATACATGTATTTCTAACTTCAATAACAGATAAAAATATTTAATATTTTTGAGATTAATGGACTTATTACAAAAAAATCACAAAGTAAAACAAAACTCCATCAAATTGGAAACAGCAACAGTGAATAATACCATACCATACCTTGCCTCGGGGCTAGCCAAAAGAAATGAAAGAGTAAATGTCATTAAAAAAAAAAAGAAAATTCATTAAAAAAAAACAAAGGTGTTAAAAAAAAGTCCTCTCCAGAAAATCAAATTTTATTTGCCAAAAACATGTGACATGCCTAAATATGGTCATGATGACATCACATCATGACCATATATAGGCATCATTACTATATATGAGCATACAACACTTTTTTATCAATGAAAATGTGATAGTCGGGAGAGAGCTTTTGAGACATACTGTTTGTGAGAAAATGTGTATCTTTAATTTTGGACTTAAACAAAACACTATAAAAATGATTTTCATAAAACTATATAAAAGTCTGTAAAGGATATATAAAATGTATAGTAAAAAAAGAAAAAAAAAAGCTGTAAAGTTTGTTTAAATGAGGAGGATGCTCAAGATAGTAAAAAGTTGAACATGGGAGTGTCATCATGTCATGAAAGTCAGTAATCCTTAGTAAGAGGGAAAATGTTGACATAAATAATTGATGATGATGATGGTGATAACAAATTTATATATGTATAAATGTATATAAAGATATATATAGATTTATGTAAAAATATACGCAAAGTACATGGATATGATGTGTATAAATATGTATATGAAGTCCAAATGTCCAAATGTCATACCTCTTTCTTTCTAAAGAGATCCACGTCACGGTTATACTCCTGCAGCTTTTCATCAAATCGTTGAACTTTCTTACGGACCTCTTCCTCAGCATGCTCTCGCCGGCTCATTAGGCGGTTACGGCACAGCTCAAACACGGTCTGGATGTGGTCCGGCCAATGAAACACCGTACTATTCAGCTTTATGTCCTCATCTGGAATAAAATTTTTAAGAATTGGGAAATTCTATGTCTTTGAATAAACAGTTAAAAATCTACATGTGGAGTATCTGAGCACACATGACCACATAGAAAAATGGCATAGTTTCAATTCTGGAAGTTTTCATAAACTCGTATTTCTTAGCAAAAGGTTTCCAAAGTAGTTGTTTTAAAATCGTAAGTGAAATAAGTGCTGTGTGCATACTAATTCTTTGGGGCAGACAGTGCACTATGTAAGTATTCAGGTTTTTATTAAAAAAGTAAATGGAAGCTTTAGCAGAAAAGGATAACCCGGCTTAAACGCTTCCGAAACTTACATGGAAGAGTGGCGTAATCCAAGAGGAACATCAAACGACTAGCTGCCTCATCAATCTCATCCGACAACTTATGAACTGTGACCTCACTAGCAGTGCGCAGATATTCTCCGAGCTCTACCACACCTGACGTGGTTTCTGGCATCTCGCTCACACGCTCTGTGATCTCATCATAACGTTTACAGATACTGTTAAAAAAAACATTAATAAATAATAAATAATAATAATAACAGATGTACCTAGTAAGGAGACAACTGAGTTAATAAAAAATATACATAGTAAAAAGCCGATTTTATGATGTAGTTATTCTTGAGAAGGGAAGCCATGGTATGAAAGTATGTTTCCAACTTATTTTTGTGCTAACTGTTCAAACAGTTAAAAATATTTTGCACAGATTAACAAAGATGACCACTTAATTGAGGAGTATGATCTATTTATTTCAACTTTCTTTATTCTGGATGGCACAGTCAATGTAAAGGCACTGGTTTGCGTTTTGGCACCGATTAAATTTATCTTGAGGATATTTCCCGTACGATTAAAATCGTAACGGTACTGGGTTTGGTCTACAGGAGCTCGGGTTTCATACAGGTCATTCCATTCATAGAAAAAGCCTTTAATGGTGAAAGCGTACCTGTCATTAGCCATAGTAGCCTAGGTCAATGCATAACACCGGCTGTATAAAATTTATTATAAGATTGAAAATGTTAATCTTATTATTGCAGTAGTGATACACTATGTACACGGTTTAGTTATTGTTATTTATTCGTTAACGTTATCATATTAATATATAAATTTAATGTATTGTATAAGTATGAATTACTATGTCCATGTTATCTATTAAAATTGTATGTTTAAATAATATAGTAATAGGCACTGATAGCCGAGGTCTAGCCTAGACCAGTCCTAAAACAAATGAATATGTGAGTGTATACTGTAAAACTATGAAAAATATGAAGAAAAAAACGCAAAATTGTGAAAGAATAAAGGAAGTGTTTTATACACTCACATATAGTCATTTGTTTTAGGCCTAGTCTAGGCTAGACCTCAACTATCAGTGCCTATTACTATATTATTTAAATATACAACAATTTTAATAGATAAGATTAATTTGACCTAGGCTACTACGGCTAATGACAGGTACGCTTTCACCATTAAAGGCTTTTTCTATGAATGGAATGACCTGTACAAAACACAAGCTCCTGTAGACCAAACCCAGTACCGTTACGATTTTAATCGTGCAGAAAATATCCTCAAGATTACATAATGTAATATACAAAAGTGATTTTAAAAAAGATAAAGACCACGATAGGATATTGTACAAAACAAAATTAGAATTCAGTTTGGGGTACCTTTTATTTAACTTTCTGTTTTCATCAACTTCAAACTGCACTAAACGCTCCTTAAGCTTTTGCGCTCTATTGCATAGCTCCATGTTCAGCATCCTGCAGTCCAAGCAGAACATGCTCAGAGGAACCGTGATGTGAAGCGACGAGATCTCTTCCTTCAGTTGCAAGTAGCTGTTAATCTTCGCCATGAATCCTTGAAGGGAATGCCGTTCCTTCAGGAATGATGTCACGTCAGCCTCTGCCTTGTTGTTCAAGAGGTCGTGGTACTTCTTGTACGTGTTGAGGTATCGCGACGGACCAACTGCATTCAGTTTGAAGATCTCCATGGCTTTGTCAATGAAATCGGTTACTAGTTGCTCTTCCAACTTCACTGTTCTTAGCAGTAAACGGTGTGATTTCAGCTCTGGGAAAATGTCACACTCCACCTAAAGTAAAAGTTAACATATTTGATAAAAGAAAGAAATAGAAAAAATAGGTTGCTGATTTATAGGTAATGACTCTGTGATTTAATGGTTATCGTTATAATTGACTCTTAAAATGAAAAAAAATTAACTACAGAAATGTTAACATACCAGGTGTAGCCCCATAGGGAGTTACTGTAAACTAAGCTATATTAAGCTTTAAAAAAATGCTTTTATCTGTACCACAGTAATTATTTACTGCAAATTTGTCTATCACCTCTGAAAAAGACGTGATTGGTTGAATTTTACTTACCCTCTGTAAGCCGTCAGCTGATTGGATGATTTCCGAGAAGCACCTTAGGATTATGTCTCTGCAGTGTCTGAATGGTGGATCAAAGACTATCTTAGGCTCTTCCACTTTTAGCTTGATTATCATGATTTGAGGCATCACGTACTGCAGCTCATGGTACTCATCTTCAAAATCATTTCCCACCTAAGCAAATTAATAATGATAACAATAACGACAACAGTAAGGACAACAATAACGGCTACAAACACAATAATATTAACAATATAAATGTCAACATATCTACTGCAAGCAGTACTCATAGTATTCTAAAAGTTAATGTAAATATTTGATGTTTTTCCCCCCTAAATATTGGTGTTTGTCTTGTCTTTATAATGTTTTTATCTATTCTTGTATTGTAAATTGTCTCATTCAGTCACTATATATGTACGATTACAATAAAGATTCATTTGAATTTGAATGTCTGAGATACCCTTCTAAGCAATTACATCATTTCATTCATTGTTGATTGCTGACTTTCATTTTCATTGTTTTAATTTATCTTTATTTGTGAGGTTCTGTACAGACTATCAAATTTTATTTTACAAAAATATGTGACATGCTTATATATATATATATATATATCCTGATTTTCCAGAGTTCACAGAGCAGGTTTAATAAACATTCATACAAAAAATCATTTGTATATTCATTCATCAAACGTAAAAGTTTTGCTCAAATTTTATTGGTTATCCAATCGTACCATGTGTATTTTGAAGAATTCCAGAAAGTCTGCCAGCGATTCAATCACCATGCTTCTAAGCTGGATGGACATGAGGGCGGCTATGCATGCAAAGAATTCCTGAAGACGCTGCGTTGATTCCAGGCCGTGTAGGTGCAACCATAAGTGGCGGTAGTTGGATATGATTTGCGCACAAGTTGGAATCCACCTTTGAAATATGAGAGAATGAAAAACACATAAAGATCAGATACAGCTATGGTGTTGAAAAATAACAAAAAATTCTGCCTGATATATAAAGAGCATAATAAAGTATCATGGCTATACACTTCTGGTACAACCCCTTTAGCTCACATATGATGACATGGGGTATAATAATTACAAAAATCCACCAATCGAAAAACAAATGGAATAGTCGGTCCCTTTCTAGCTTTCGATAAAAAATGAGGATGACACATGGTTGTGGAATCGGTTGTGCTTGGCTTCAGGGGTCGACTATTCCATTTGTTTTTCAAGGGGTGTTCTCTTTTGGGAGAGAATATGCAATTAGTTGATTTATCCATGTTAAGTATTCACAAAGTAGAATCATAATTCTACTATTTCTATACACACATGCATGTTTTTTGACACTTTTTACAACACAGTACAACCCCTATTCAAAGATTACCTTTGGAACCAAAGAAAGTTCCCCTTAATAGTGGTGTTCCCTGAATATGTGCTGGCTGTAGCGTTAAAAGACATAGTATTTCACTTGCTTTGTGGCTGAAAGTGTCCCCTTAAAAAAGGGCTTCAATAAAACGATGGATTATACTGTATTTTTAATTTTACAATGGATTGTATTCAGTTTGAATCTTTAAAAATATATAAGTTCCATAATAAAATGAGTTCATTTTTATAATAGAAAAACGTAGTTCAAAATTGTGATGTTTGGCTCAGCGAAACTAGTCTGTATCCGAAGAAAGTTCAAATACTGCCTCCCAAAAACACAACACTCGGAGGTTTGTGGTGATATTCTCGTTACTTACGTAGTTTTCAGGATTTCATGCGCCTCCTTGCATTGTTGCTTAACAAGAACTTCAAACTCCTCCGGAAGCAGAGGTAGCTCAGCCGAAAGTAGATCTGCTAACCGTACAAATCGTAAATTGCTGAAGCTATAATCACAAAAAAATATAATTATACATAAACGCTTAAATTTTCGGACCGTAAATTTTTTTTAATTTTTATCTATCAGGGCTATTTTTACAACATTAGTTATTTACCATGAGAACTACATTTTTATTAAATATATAAACATAAAAAATTACCTATATAAGGAAAATAAAATTGATTAGTCCCGAAACAAGCAAACTTTCTCACAGAGCCGCTGCGTATGTGGGAAGAAATGCAAAGCAGAGAAAAAATTTTAACCCTCAGCCCCTAACATTGCACTATAAATTGTTACATGCATACAAACATATAATACTTCAGTAGATTATGGCTGTCTCTTAATCCACATTGTATTAACCTCATAAACAGTGCCCTCTATATAAAAATTTAACATTCACAGCTTCCAAGATGCTTATTATGTCCATTACCTTTCATGCCATAAGTTGTGTAGCTCCAGCATCATAGGATTGGTTGTAAACAGGTGTAATTCATTGTATTCTTTACTTATGCCGTATGTATGATGCCACGGGACCGGCGCCCTCGTGATCCTCCGAGGAAACACGCTTGGGATCCAGTCGATGTGAAGACGTGCCTTCTCTTCTTGATCTTTCAATATGTAATCAACTATAAACAAAACGAAAAATTAATTAATATTATTAACAATTTTAAGTGTTCAAAATAGACCAAATGGATGAACACATGAATAAATAAAAAATATGAAATAAATAAAAACGATCTTTGATATTTGTTGACGTTGCAAGTTCTTTAATTACTCACCAATTGCTTTTCGTGCGCTGAAATCGTAATCATTAAATATCTCCTTTTCCAGAGTCTCTACCATTTTGTGCAAAGAACTATTTTCCAATAAGGAATCCGGGACATGACTTCTGACATTGCCTATCATACTGGTTGGGGGCGCTGCTAACATCGATGAATCAATTCCTTTGGTTATGTAGTAATAATAACGCTGTAGAAGCAAACAAACAGCATTTATATTTAATAGGAAAATGTTTATAATAATCTAAATACTTTTGAAACAGTGATCTATAGAACATTTAAAAAATAAATTGAATTAAAAAATGTAATTAAAATGAGAAGTTTTTTATGTTTTACATAACATTTGAAAAGCAGAAACTCTTGTTTATCATTTTAAATTCCCAGGTTGTAAAATTAACTGCAATATACTATAAAAAAAGTTATATATTTTTATTGTCTCTCACTTCTAAGTCCCTTTCACTTGGTTCTCCGTCATTTTCATTTTCTTTCATCTCTTTCTCAAGTATGATGTCCATCTGCTCCATAGGGGTCATAGGTCGAGACAGAGGTGGCACAGGGACGAGCCTAGCAATAATACAAAACAAAAATATTTCATTTTAATATCAATCAGAAATTAAAGATTTAAAATAATATTAATCCATCAATTACAAAATTTTTAATTAATAATAATAATACTGAAAATTTATAAAGTGCCAGTATCTGTTTACAGGAAACCACTCATGTCACCCCTCCACAAGAAGTCAAAATAAGGAAATTAATGACACCAGATAGTTAAATAACCAGAAAAACAGTAATACTACATAAGGGGTATTTGGGTGAGCGTCCACTCTCTCTATGTAGCCATGTATGCACAGATACTCCAATAATTAAAAACAATTAACATAAAATATTATAAACAAGATACAGTGTTGCATTCTCCTTTTTATTAATCAAAGTTACAACAGGATAGCGAGAATAAAAATGCAAAAAATAAAAGAAAATTACTACCT
The DNA here is from genome assembly GCF_011630105.1 of Anneissia japonica. Lineage (NCBI taxonomy): Eukaryota > Metazoa > Echinodermata > Crinoidea > Comatulida > Comatulidae > Anneissia > Anneissia japonica. The sequence continues at coordinate 362,981 of NW_022720008.1, read as the reverse complement.
AATATGTAGGTGTGTCTAAACATAATTCATACACAGTAACATATCAACTGAGGTTATGAGGGTTCATGCTAGACCCCTACACTCAACTCCCAGAAGAGGCTTACACCTCAACATTCTAATGCATTCCTGCCTAACTTACGCCATGTTATTGTTTGTGTGCCCATTCTGACCGGTTTTCTTGCCAACGAAAGTCTTGGCACGTGGAGAAATCTGCTTTAGTTTCCTTGGTGACGTTGGTGATGTCTTTCCATTTCTTGGTGACCGGTTTGCTAATTATTAGTGGTCAAGGAAATCGAGTTTCAAGATCTAGTTGTTTTCCTCTTAAGAAAGCAGAGTCTATCAAGATATTACACGAGTATTGATTTATCTATTAGGTGTGTAAACCCTTAAGTACTGTATATTCAATATTTATCTTATTACAATAATTCTGTACAGATGAAACATTTTAGAAGGGGAAAAAAATAGGTAAAACAATAAATAAAATTACACATTTGCCTGGTATCTTCAAGACTTATATTTATTTTATTCAATTCAGCTTTTTTTTTAAATCCCATATCAACAGTTTATTATATTATCAAATTCAATCCAAGAAATACTAAACCACTGAAAAGAATTCCCACTCAATATAATAAACAATTTGGTATTTACAGAGCCAGTTAATCTGTAATAGATATGAGAAATTAAGATCCATAGTAGACAAAAATTAATCAATGAAGGTATGCGCACACCTTGCGCGCTGCAATTGAGAGGAAGTACTGTTATTGAAACAACTTTATGTTCAGATACTATCACAATAACACATTGATTTCAGGCGATAAATAACCTCAAAGACGTACAGGGAAATGTGCAAGTAAGCAGGCCGAGAAAAAAATCAATACAAGGGCATAGGAATGCGCAACAATGCTAAACACAGAAATGAGGCCTTGCCTGCCAGGTGTTATTAAAGCATACATTAGTGAAAATCTAGTCGTGTCTTAAATTTCATTTGTCAATGATTTCTAATGGATATTGAGTTGGAAATTTAATCGAAGTTGACTTTCTGTGAAAGTGTTTTGAGTTGGTTACATTAAGAATAGATTTTTTAAAGTATTCATTGAATGGCTAGAAAATTATGGTAATTTAATGGATAGAAATAACAATATTATTTTTAATGAAATTATGATTATATTTTATTACATATTACTATAGATTATCAAATAACAATTTAAGATGAAACATGAACAAATTATAGAAGTAATAAACTGTATGTACAATATATTATTACAGTAATGATATAACAATACCAACAAAAACAATCATAAAAAAATATTATGATAAAAATAAAATTAATATTATGGTATTATTTATTTGTCACCATATAATGATAATTTTAACAATTAAGTAATATTATAGAATTATTTCTTTGACAGTCAATGTTAAAGAACCAAAACACAGATTAATTCCGGGAATACATTGTATGGTGAAACAAACCCTACGATTTGTAAACGGGTCTCAAACCATTATAAATTTTTAAACAAAACTGGGGGTTGCGACGGTGAAGTGGGGGGGGGGTTGCTCAATGATCAGCTGAGGAGCTCTAATTCGCAAAATATGGTGATTTTAGGTGAATTTTAACTACTTGACCGTGATTTTTTTTTTGGGGAAGGAGACTGGGGGGCGACTGGGGGTGTGGGACGACTGGGGGCCATCCCCTAGATACGCCACTGGCTCCAGCCCTATGAGCCCCAGTGACTTGGAAAAGATTTGCTTGCTCCACTACCTTCAAAATTTATTCATGGTTTTTTATTTCTGTTTAATTGCAAATCTATTTTTTAAGATGTGTCAACCTATCCTAATTATAGTGAATTATTAATATTACCAATGAAATTAATTTCTTATCTGCATATCATTAAAACTTTTGAACATCATTAACCCTGTTTGCATATTATTAACCCAATTTGAATATCATTACCATGTCTGGATATCATAACCTCTATTGAATATCATTAACCTTGTCTGCATATCAGTACCTATATGAATACCATTAACCCTACTTGAACATCATTAACCCTGTCTGCATATTATTAATCCTATTTGAATATCATTAAATCTGTCTGTATATCATTAACCCTGTCTGTATATCATTAACACTGTGGAGACATTTTGATATATTATGTTTTGATTATTCAGTAGACTAATAATAAGTTAGTAACTATAGACCTTGCACATCGTAGAGCACTTCAGATGGCAAATTGTAATAATCAAGAAGCTACTTAATAGCTACTGTTCCGATGACATGAATGAAAATAAACGATTAAATGGATACTTCACTTAAGGACAACGTCGTCATTGGTAACCTGACAACAAATAGCAAAACAGCTGTGTGTTAATCTGAGTAGAATAATATCAGATGAAAAATATTTCAAAACAAGTAAAGTATTAGAAATTTTCTTGGCAGATTGTTTTTTGAGTGAAAGAGTGAAACTCCAAGTAATCTCACGCCTTCATGCTATAATTTACGTATAGTGGAAGATTAAAGGGGTACATGCTCAAAGTGGTGTACCATCAAAGTTACATGGGATGCATCAGTGAGAGAATTAAGACAGGCTCTGTTTCCTATAGTACACTTTATACATTCAAACCCCAAAGCAGATCCCACAAAGCCATACTTAAGCATGGAGGCAGCCAAAGTGGTTACAAATAAATTTGAAATATTAAAATAATAATAATAATAATAATAATAATAATAATAATAATAATAATAATAATAATAATAATTAAAAAACTGGCACACACCTATATTCTTACCTTCGACACAGAGTTGTAAAATTTCAAAACATAAAATTAATATTATTAGTGGTGTGAGTGTTATATGACAGTCTACATTAAATTTAGAATGGAAAATATACAAAACAAAACAATTAATGTAAATATAGGTAAAACAATTATATACTGTACCTGTAAAGAGTTGATTAAATTGCAAGAAGAATATTTCAAATTGACATATTAAACATAATAAAGATTGGAGAGCAGGACTGTCCTGATATACAATTATAATACAGATACAAATGCTAAGGATACACCAAATAGCAAACTTAATCACTATATTAAAAGTGGCAATCCCTTCACAAAGACAAACATACATAGTAAAGTAGATTCTCTACCTAGACTAAAGTCTCTTACGATACTTGGAAGTGGAGTGGGTTTGGTCAGACACTTTACAATAGAAATGTAACAGAATTTTATATAGGAGAGTAGACATTCAACATTTAAATTCATTGATTTCTATTTCACTGCATAATTATCAATTACCAGAATTCTCCAAAAGTACTTGAATGTTACCCTGGACATGGTCACACTAATTTCATTATAAATCACCCAAATCCTAACATGTATCTAATTATACTCTTGGGTACAGCCAAACCTACGAACCCAAAGGACAAAAGCAATGTGATAAATGGATTTAACAAATAAAATCAGAAATTGCGAAGGATACGTGAATGGCTCCGTTTCTTGGTCATGGATGGCTGAGTGCAGGACCGTGCTAAACTGATCTTCGGCAGCGATCTTATTTTCAGATTATTCGCAGACGGTGTGTAATTGTTAGCGATTGATTCACTGGGGGTACGGTGGTACTTCTGTTCTTTGAAAGGAGAAGCTAATGTCCACGACTTCCCTCTCATTATTGGCGGATGCTCACTATTACGTAATACAATCTGCAGTGTAAAAAAAACCCAAATAACTACAATTGTGTAGTTTAACTTTATATAATTATGCAGTAAAATCTTGTAGTTCTATATATTTTTAGGTTGTATATTTTTTACTCTATTCGGCTACAACCATGCTCAGGAGCACATTCCATGGAGTAGGGAGAATAGGGGGAACGTGCCCCTACCCGCTTTTCCACTAAACTTTAAAATTTCAGCACATATATTGAAATTAACGCTACTTATCATTTACGATATCTGAACTGCTTGAAATTAGTACTACTCACTCACCTATTCTGAAAATGGTGTGCCCCACCCCACCACATTAAATTTGAAAAAGTATGGATCCTCCCATGATGCTTAATGTGAAGGCATACTGTGCAGTACATGTTGGAGCATAAGTTTTACACGATATAACATTGCATTATGCATACAATAAGATATTATTTCTACATAAAAATGTACATACAGTTAAACATTGCAGACATGCGCAAAGAGAACACACTTCCACATTTCAAGAGTTTACTTAAGACAATGAATTCTTTTTCTCATTTATTGCATGAATGCATATTTCAGAAATCTAAGCTTCATGAAAAAAAAAATATTTTTAATCTTTTGACTGTAATTCTATTATGGTATATAGCATTATAATAATAATAATAATAATAATAATAATAATAATAATAATAATAATAATAATAATAATAATATAATCAACATTAATAATAAATAAGTTATGATTAAGAGTATTATAGATGATATTTATGTTGTAACTTAAAAATACAGTCTGCCTTCTGTTCTCAAATCGTTTTCAAAAGCTGAAGAAATAACTTTTGTAAGTTTATGTTCCTAATAAAGAACCTTGATACAGAAGTATAGTATGTATAATACGAAACGATACAATACTCCTTTATTGCCATTTCAACAACATGGCAAAAATTGCATTTGTGTTGATTGATCTGATAGGCTACAGTGTACACATTTGGTAAAGACAAGCCAAACCGGTCACATTTCCTTATGAAGTTACAAGCGTTAAAACATGCAGCTGTTTAAAGAACAATATTTGAGAAATCAGCCTTCAAAGTTTAAGATTGCAGGGATTTCTCGGGCAGAAACCATCAACAAATTGTTAAAAATTGTAGTTTTAACATTGAAAAAGGGGAAAAATCACAGCATATCATGATATATAGATATAAAGGTAGTTATAGTGCAATCTAATAGATTTCAAAAATTTTGACATTTCAGCATGTTTTGGCCAATATCTCTGAAACACAATTTGCAACGAGTGACTGGTTTGGCTAGTCGTTGCCACATGTTCAATTCAGAAATATATAAAGTATGAACAGATGAATAAATAAATGTAAATATAATTCTTTAAACCACCATTGCAGTGCTGTTCTCTTCTATTGTACAGTATCTACAGTAGGTATACACAATATACCAAGTAATATTTTTATGGATCAAGCTTTCATTGTTATCATAACAATGTATGACACTTTATTCGATGATTTTATTGATTTGTGAGTTTAAGATTAAGAGAATCAAAAACAGCTTGTGTTTTGTGCATGACTCTTAATGCCTGAACTTTGGACTAATATATTACACTTAGGGGTTCATACTCATCTAATCCCTGTTGCTAGGATACAGGCAGTATAGATTGACGAAAGTCTATTTCATGTGTAATTTTTTATTCGCAGATATAAATTAGCCAATTCATGGTTTGAACTGCACATGCCCTTATCATGGTCAATCGAGGATAGCCGACATAAACCCATGTTGTGCGTATGCTTGTATATTTCTATTGAGCATGATATAGGCATCCCATGGTTCGAAATACGAATAATGTCTTAGTTAAAGCTTCGATTTAAGTAACAATTTTTGTTGTACTTCTTTTTATTATTATATTAATTTGATCCTTCTTATCATATTACAATAATTTAGATATTTCTATCTGAACTGCTTGAAAGTTCTTTTCATGAATGTACTATATCAGAGATCCCAAGTCTCCCGAAAATCGCGGGTTTCTCCCGATTTTTTAGGCCGTCTCCCGCCCTCCCGATTTTTTTATTAATATCTCCCGATTTTTAAAAATATCCCGAAAATTTCACGAAAAATGTGATTTCCACGATGACATAGAGCAATGAAACAAAAATTCTTATCTTAAGCCAATATACTATGGCGCTCGCTCAGCCATAAAATGTGATAAACAAGGCCGGGAGTTGTTATTTAAGTTGTTTATCAAAATAACAACTCCAGGGCAAGGCAGACGTGTAGAACCTCCTTGTTTATCCTCCATGTTACGATCTTTTGCATCCAGCGCCGACCTCATTCAATGAGATGGCTGTCAGTTGAGTAAATAAATTTCAACAAATTAACGAAATCAGAAATCACAATGGGAATGGATGGGGCCCCAAGTTTTCGCCGCGAAGATTTGGAACAGAATCGGTGCATAAAAAA
>NW_022720008.1:349962-356721 GCF_011630105.1 Anneissia japonica | reverse complement strand
TGCATGCACAGTTTTAATTACTAGTCCTTTACCAGACTGTTCGCCTTTCTGTTTAAGCGGTAGCTATGCTTCGGCGAATTTTGAAGTTCAGAAAGTTTGTAATTTTTGCGAAGTGAAATAATGCGCAGCCAATTAGAGCTTAGGAAAAGAATAATCATGGTCATGAGCGAGCGTAGAAGCAAATCAATGAATGCATTATGCACGAATTGCAATATGGATACAATGTTTGTAAAAAAAATGTATCGCGAATATTTCTGTTTCATAGTGGAAAATAAATAAGCGCTGACATAATCGTGGCGAAAACTTTTTGTTTCACTTACAGGAAAACCTTAAAGACATTAGGGAGCTCTCGACTGCACGACAACGGTAGGACATATAACGCCACTGAAATTCATCTACCTCGTCGAGTAGATTCTGGACTGCAATTTGGCTAAATCTACGTATGCAGAGAGCATAGGACGCCAGGTAGACGGTCACGCATAAGTGATTCTGTTCTAGTGTCGTGTCGTCGCACAAACCGAAAGCTCCTTTTTGTTGGTCATGAAATTCATTCCTACCTGATAGAGATCTGAAGGATCTTTGGCACCCTCTGGTGGCAGCGGAGGTATCCCTGGCAACCCTCTGGTTTTACTGCAACTAAGCAGTGGTGTTTCAGCATGCTGAAATGCATTAAATCACAAAAATCATATCATAATTATTATAAATTTACTATTCAGAACAGCTAGTTAACTGTTAAGGCGAGACCTTTTTTTATTCCATTGTTTTGCGTACTTATTATTTTAAAGATTATCAAAGGAGGGCAGAATAAAAATAAAAATAAACTTTTGTTTTCTTATTTAGCAAATAGTTTTGCCAAAATCATCCAGACGGAGAAGAAAATAAAATTAAAATTTCATTGGTGAATGTAAAATAGGATGGTTAAATGCTTTAAATTTATATAATTAGGAAGAAATATATAATTTTACCTTTGGAGATTTCAAGGCAGCAAAGGGTGTATTAAACTTTTATTTTTTTTAAATTTCCAATTTTTGGTGGCTTCAGGTGCGCTTATAAAACTGCACTATTATTATTATTATTATTATTATTAATTGGCCAAAAATAAAATTTTATTCTTATTCAAAACCATCAATATTTGCAGTCGGCGGGTTTGCTAAACGAGGTAAAAAACAAAGTCTCGCCTAACTGTTAAGTATTTGGGAACGTACATCTAAATAGTACTGTATGTAGTACCTGGTACTACTTGGGTATTGGATTCAACACTGCCACTAGGCCCAAGCTCCTGCTCAGTACTTAAGGCCTAGTGGTTATGACACCAGGCTAGTTCTGGTGGTCGTGGGTTCAATTCCCACCCGCATCACTTCCAAAATTTTGTTTTGCAAGTTGGGTCAGAAACACTGGCTGCACCAGCAACAGAGGGCTTAATTCCACGTTTGACTGGCCGAGCCCTACGTCAGCCATGACTTGGATCAAAAAAGAAGGAAAATTATTATTTAAAATTATCATTAAAATCAGTGTTAATTGGTGATATTTTCTTAGGCAGTGGCTATGCCTAGGCCTATTTATTAGGCCCATCTTTAATTAAAAGTAATTCTAATTGAATGCTAATAATGCCCTAACTATTACTAATCCAATCCATAAGCCTACATTTAAAATGAGACTGGTGTAAACCGCATTTTATCACTTGAAAAGCTAGACCTAAAACAACGTCTCAGAACAGAAAAATGGCCCAGCTTTTCTCTACAGACTGTATTAAAAAGCTAGCTCCCTGTCAATATCACTGATCAGAGAGTAATTAATTCTCACCACTTAGGCCTGGCCTAACTGGTAATTAATTCTCATAAAACTATCACACACATTTCATTACAAAATTTAAAAAAAAATCCGAAAGAAGAGGACGCATAAATAAGAAGTCGGCTTACCTTTGCACGATCCAACGCCATTATTGTAGGCCTAGTATTGATAAATAAAATCCACTTGTTTCTTGCCTCGATATTTTCTTAATCAGTACAGTACCAAAACGTTCTTACTTTACAATCAGAGTCTATTATGGTATGTTCCTGTCTGTATCGCCATCGTAGCTGCTATTTGGCTTCCCGTTCACACTAGTTTAGTCCGTTTTTCTAATCACAGCTAGACCTAGACTAGGCCCAGGCCTAGCAATAACCTATTTTGATCCCCTAGTAAAGTCAAGAGTAGCTTATCGAGTGCCAACGGCAAGTGTTTTGACAAAATTCAGGCCTAAATTCCCAACAAGTTTTGATGTCGTCTGATCACCTCACATTAGACCGTCAGTCAAATACACCAGTACTTTCAAATAACAAGTAAACGATTATTGACACACTTTTTCAGATTTCATCAATTTTCAGCTAAAATTCGTCCACCTGAAAAGTAAACTTTTAAAACTTTTTGCTCAAAAGTAGCGTAACATGGCGTTTCAGGAGTGCATCAGGTTGCTAGGTCCGAAAAGCAATCAATTAGCAATTGAGGGCGCTAGACTATAAAACTTATTTTTAAAAACTCTTACTCGATAGCTTTAATATAGGGTGAAATTTCACTGTTCCCTGCTTTTTTAAATCAATACATCGATATTTTGTCCAAACTTATTCCTAAAGTCTGAAATACAGGTTTCCTTCCAATTAAAGGCCACTTTTGAGACCGGGGTTCCATGGTCTTAGTAGTTTGGTCTCTAATTAGAATGATAAAAAAGAAGACAAAAGTGGACATGCATAGAAAAGTGGCCTTTTTTTTAAATTGGAGGTGGCTTTTAATTGGAGGTGGTCTTTAATTGGAGGTGGTCTTAGAAAAGGAGGGGTCTTTAATTACAGGGAGACCTGTATTATATTACCCTAAAGTAAATAGATTGCCTTTCTAAGCTGCCTTTTAAATTCCCGTGAACTTTATGACATGACAATCAAGATCGTGCGAGTGTCATTGCTATATAAATTCTTTCCATGTGTTATTTAAGTTTAGGTCAAATTGTAATTAAAAAAAAGGCTAATACTAATTAGACACAGCGTTTGATTTTGTTTGAAACAATAAAACAACAATTAATATTAGCCTTCTTTTCATTTAATAAGTTTATCAGTTATAAAATTACCAGATGTGATTCCTTCATAGTTCTGACGAACAGCGCCCTCATTTATGACAGTAGACGGAGTAGCGTTGTATTTGCGTTGTTTATACTTTCGTTACCCGGCGTAGATCGTGAAGTATGTAAGTAAATCCTTGCGTATCATTCCAATCATTAAATTAAATTCCAGTAATACCATAAAAAATAATATAATTGTTATTTTAATTTTAATTTATTAAGGTCTGTCCATAAAATACCATGGTATTTACTCGTTTTCCAGGTATAAATTGGCCTGACGCGTAGCCTCAAACAGGCTGTGTATATGAAGCGAATATGAGGCGGAATGGCTTGGAGCCTAGGCCTAGGCTGTGATCAGAAACTTTGGGCAAAGCAGCTAGGGCCTAGGCCTTATACCTAGCTAGGCTAGGAAGGAGCCTTAATTTAACCTTACCCATACAAGGCTTAGACTTACGTGATAATTTAACACTAGGCTAGGCCTAGATATTATATTATATTTATTGAATTGCAATCCAGCAATGGCAATAGGAGGCCTAAACCAGAGCAGAAAGGAAAGCATTGGTTGAATGATTCTTCAGGCTAGGCCCTATGGCATATATACGCCTAGATCGTAGGCCTAGACTTAGTAGTACCCTCCCAGGGCTGGTAGTACTAGGGCCTTTCTCGGTTTGGCCTACTTATTAATTGTTATATTCATTAATACTTACCTCAGTTATGAATTTTTACAGGGCAGGTAGTAGAAGTCGTAGTAGGAGCAGAGGCAGGAGGGATTCTACAAAGAAGGATCGAGCTAGAGACAAGAAGCGGAGAAGTGTCAGTGCATCCTCAAGCAGTAGCAGGTAAAAACAATCAGATTATCTGCCATGGGTGATTTGCATAATTCATGCGTGCCAACTCCAAGATTCATTTTGCACCTCACTATTTACCCCCCTCATGCATCATTACCCTCCTTCAGCCTTTGTTTCATCTGTACCTATCTTTTGTTTTGTAATTATACTTAACTACAACAGGCAAAAAAATAGCTTAACAATTCAGGAGAGATTTATAAATAATAATCAAGTAATACACACCAGATGAAGATTGAGATTAATTACACAGTACCTGACTGATGTAATGCAAAACCTGGAAGTATATGATGCAGTGATATTGATAACCTATTATGATTCCAGTCACGTTGGAGTCTTGTCGCCAGTTTGTGTCTTTGAGCAGGGCACTATATTTCCCCATCTGGATACATCATATTACTTCCTTGACTCCCATTTAAAAAAATTGTTATATCTATACTCCCATTAAAAGAAATTGTTATATCTATCAGGGAATTCACAACCATAGTTTTTTTACACTTACTGATTCAGGAAAAATGAGCTCATAGAACACTTCAACTTTCTTTCAGCTCTGGCAGCAGTAGCCGATCAAGTTCATCTGGCTCTTCTGGAAGCTCTGGCAGTTCAAGGAGCTCCAATTCTAGTTCTCGGTCCAGAAGCTCATCCAGTTCATCCCGATCAAGTAGCAGTGGAAGCTCAAGCAGCTCCCGTAGTCGTAGTAAAGATGCTAGCAAAAAAAAGACTTCAAAGTAAGTGTCATAAAAGATGTTTTAGCAATTGCAAAGTGGCAATTTCTTTCCATTGTTCTATACTTACTAAAATGCAGATTTTCAATCCTGTAACTGATTGTGATTAATTGATTGACTGGCAGACTGAATATTTTCATTTACTAAAAAAAATGACTTTAGCATAGTGGGATTGGTTGGTGCAGCAGTTGCGTTTTGGTCTCTCGACCTTAAGGTCAGAGGGTTTAAACCTTCACTGTGTATTTTGCTTGGGTTCTTGGACAAGGCACTTTACCTATGTTTGTCTTTCTCCACCCAAGAGTATAAATCGGTAACGGTGGTTCACTACTGGGGCGGAAAAACACGGCATGGATTAGAACTGGCCACCCTACCACACAATACTGAGGCTTAGTACTATGGGCTAACAGCTTATTCCCCTACGTTCAATAATGAATACGGGAATACCTTTAGCATAGCCTATGCTTTCTATGGTACAATTTTTCCTTCCTCTCGGCCTGTGGACTGGTGTCATTCCATTTCAATTCTATAGGCACAAGTGCCAAGGATATGCCAATCAGCGAACTTATCACTATTTTACGTGGCATATCCATTAAACAACAGGGGACTGATTGGACCAGTACACCGGGGTAACCCCCTACTCTTCTTGAAGGATGTACTGGTTCCTAAAGTGCGCACAAGCCAAATGCGTACACTGGGCTTACAGTTTAAAATCCATATCCAAGAATACTTGTTTCACCACAGGAACCATTGACGAGTGAGCCGTTAGAACCAGCGCCGATATTATTGCTGAAGGTGCCCTCAGACTTAAAACACTCGGCCAATCAACTCACCTCATTGTTGATGTGGGGCAGCTTATGATCATTCATAAATGATACCCATTTGTATTCCTAATTCTGATTGGATGCTATTGCCCTAATCCAATCTATAATATAAAAACAGCCAATGAGGAATTTGTACTGGTGTCACAATAGTCCCTGCATTTTATTGTGGTATAGTAAGCCGTCTATTTTACGTACTCCTAGGTACCAAGGTGTATCCGTAAATTGAACAATTTGCAAACTAGATAAGGTATCAGTTTTTACTAACTAGGCTTAGCTATTCTCTGTCAGTGAACGCCGATAGGCTGACGGCACGAGGATAACGTCATCAAGACCATTCGTAAAATTGACATTCCTAAAACCAACGTTTACTGGTTTACTGTATATGTTTATATATTTTGTAAATTTCCATTTTTGTGATGGACAGATTAAATGATAATTTGTGTCAGTAAAGCTTAACCTACATCTCAATGCAATGCAGAATAATTTTCATGTGATGTAATTATTATCTGGTTTTTTGCTTAAAGGTCAAGGTCAAAGTCACCGAAGAAGCGCAAGAGAACCCCATCTCCAAAACCGACACGGATCCACATTGGACGACTCACAAGGAATGTCAATAGAGACCACCTAATTGAAATATTCTCCATGTATGGAACAGTAAAAAGTGTTGAATTTCCCCCAGATAGGCTGCATGGATCGTTTGGTAAGGGATTTGCGTATGTAGACTTTGAGAATGGTGTGGACGCCGAGAAAGCTATGAAGCATATGGACGGAGGTAAAGATGATTTCTGAATTCGTAACTTAAGCTGGTTTTATGATCATAAAGAAAAACTTACAAGCCTTTTGAGGAAACCTGGAATGAACTGAAATGTCAATCAAACTTAGCAACGCATAATTTTATGCTTGTTGTTTTGTGGTTTGTTGGACCTTAGCAACAAGATCCAAGGGAACCTGCTACTACTAATGTGTTATAAATAAGTAAATCTATTCAAATCAATCGATTTTTATTTTTTTATTTTTTATTTCAAACACAACAAGAAGATGAAAATACAATCAAGAAATATAAAAATATACAATTCAAGATGAGGTTTAAGACATTTAAAAAGGGAAGCATGTACAATAGACCTAAATATTACTTTGAGATATAACTAATTACTATTACTGCTATTATTATTATTATTATTACAGTAGAACCCCTCATTTACGAACCCCGATTTTACGAATGTAATATAAAGGTGATGACGTCATAAAAATTGAAGCGAAAGATTAAAAAAAAAAAAAAA